>NC_053163.1:50842554-50997554 GCF_016835505.1 Polypterus senegalus
TAAGTTGGGGTCTGATTTTATGATCAAAACCTGACTTATACGTGAATATATATGGTAATACAATTCTCAGCATTTTGTAAGAGTGCAGATACAAAAAATAAAATTATTAAGCTGAACTTTGATAGGGCGAATTTTGACCAGATGTGACAACGTCTAAGGAGGATAGACTGGGATAAGCTTTTAAGAGTGGAGACAGTCGAGGAGCAGTGGAAAAGGTTTAAAAATGTTTTTCATGTAATGCAGGACAGATACATACCTAAATTTGGAATTAATAGGAAACTAAAAAAAACTCTGCGGTGGATTAATAAAGATTTAAAAAAGAAGCTGGGAAGGAAAAAAACTGCTTTATAAGGCATATAAGACTAATAACTGCAAAGTGAATCATAGAGCATATGAGAACATGAGTGCAACCATTAAGAAGGATATCAGGGAGGCTAAATGTCAGTTGGAGGGAAATATAGCAGACTAGACATTAAGCCCGTTACAATAACGGGCGCTAGAACAGTAGTGCATAAACATTAGTAGGACCAGCCTATATTAAATGGCAAGGGAAGTTGACCTCATTCTGTTTTTTGTCTTAATATTTTTTTGTCAAAAATATTTTTGCAAGAAGCCTAAAGTAAAATAATAATAAAAGTAAAATAGAAACATATATGACAATACAGTAAGTATAATTAATATTGCCTTAGTGTAAAACTTTGTAATAATCTGTAATACACAATATCTGAAGAAGATATTTAGGAAAAATTTTCTATTTTTTTACCTCATTAAATTTTTCTATAAGATTTCATTACAGACAACATTTCTTGTAAATATTCTTTCTGAGTTTGGCAAGAGTTTGCCTTGTTCAGGACCATCTACAACCTTAACAACAACATCTGGAAAACTTCTAACTCTCGATAATGTAACATATAACTGACCATGGCTGAATACTGGTTCTGGCAAGTAAATGACAACTTTTTGTAAGGTTTGCTCTTCTAAGTCTTTCTCTTTTAGCGTTTTTCTGACGCTCATTTTCTTTTTCTTCAATCTATCTATTTGCTTATATTTTTCTTTGTCTTTCAGCCTTTCTTTTGTTGATGTTTACTTGTTGAGCTGACCGTTCTTCCAGGAGATGTTGCTTATATAGGATTTGATTGTCTGTGTCTTTTGTCCTACTTGACGTGTGCTTTTTTATTTTGGGTGGCATGTTGTTAGTAGATATGTCCGTAATATTTTCTCTTACAGTAATACTAGCTTGTATGTGGCTGTAATATGCGTCAGTGTATTGTGTGTCTTTAAATTTCTGGTTTGTAGTTTGTGTCGTCTCCCCAGCAAGTACTGTGCAGTACCCCAGCAAGTATTTTAATCTGTGCTGGCGTGTAGCTGATTATTTTATGTGTGGCGTCTCCCCAGCAACGGATTTTGCCGTGACTACCTAATCAGCACTCTCCCCAGCAATTATCTCTTTTATTTACTTATCATGCGCTGCCGTGGCAAGGCCATTCACTGTGTGCCCAGCTTCGAGTGTGTGTGCGTCCAAGGTGCCATGCGCATGCGCACTTCACCAGAAGACACACATACACGGACACCTGGATGCACACAGGGCTTTTATTAAAGAGGATGAGGCAAAAGAAGACCTCAAGAGATTCTTTCAGTATTTTAGTAGTAAAAGAACAGTCAAGGAGGAGGTCAAGTGCATCAGAAATAGCAAAGGGGAATTAAAAGATACAGAAAATGAAATAGCAGATGCCCTAAACTTGCATTTTTCTGAGGTGTTCACAAGTGAGCAAGTAGATAACCTCCTAGAAGTAAACGTGACTACTAAGGTGGTACTGAGGGATTTGGAAATTGTAGAGGGAGATGTGCAGCTCAGATTAAATAAGCTGAAATCAAACAAATCACCAGGACCATATAATATTTACCCTTGAGTTCTTAAGGAGGCTAGTGAGTACATATATAAACCCTTGACACATATTTTTAGGAAGTCACTGCACACTGGAGAGATTCCAAAGGACTGGAAAATGGCTAATATCATCCTATTTTACAAAAAGGGTCACAGGGCAGATCCGAGCTTAACATGCATCACAGGAAAATTAATTAAAGGAATTATTAAGGATAAGATCGAGTTACACCTAGCAAGGACAGGAGTTATTCTGAACAATCAGCATGGGTTCAGAAGAGGGAGATCGTGTTTTACTAACATGCTTGAATTCTATGAGGAGGCAACACAAGGATATGATCAAAGTGGAGCATATGATATTATTTATCTTGACTTTCAGAAAGCATTTGATTAGGTGCCACATGAGAGGTTGGGCATCAAATTAAAAGAAGTAGGAGTTCAGGGTGATGTTTCTAGGTGGGTGCATAATTGGCTCAAACACAGGAAGCAGAGGATGATGGTGTGAGGAACCTCTTTAGAATTGGCCGATGTTAAGAGTGGTGTTCCACAGGTGTCAGTGCTAGGGCCGCTGCTATTTTTAATATATATAAAAGATTTAGAAAATATAAGTAACAAGCTGGTTAAGTTTGCAGATGATACCAAGATAGGTGGATTAGCATATAATTTGGAATCTGTTATATCATTACAGAAGGACTTGGATAGCATACAGGCTTAGGCAGACTTGTGGCAGATGAAATTTAATGTCAGTAAATGTAAAGTATTACACAATAGGTGGTCGGAAAATCGAGAGTACAGTGATCCCTCGCTATATCGCGCTTCGACTTTCGCGGCTTTACTCCATCGCAGATTTTAAATGTAAGCATATCTAAATATATATCACGGATTTTTCGCTGGTTCGCGGATTTCTGCGGACAATGGGTCTTTTAATTTATGCTACATGCTTCCTCAGTTGGTTTGCCCAGTTGATTTCATACAAGGGATGCTATTGGCAGATGGCTGTGAAGCTGCCCAATCAGAGTACGTATTACATATTAAATAAAACTACTCAATGATATACGATGTGCTTCCTGCGCGGTGCTTGATTGTTTGCATTTTCTCTGTCTCTCTCACTCTCTCTGCCTGACGGAGGGGGTGTGAGCACAGGGGCTGTTTGCCTAGAGGATACAGACGCTCCTCTAAAAAATGCCGCCTTATCGCAGTGCTTCGGCATACTTAAAAGCAGGTATTGATTTTTTGAATGTTTGCTTTTCTCTCACACTCTCTCTCTGGCATTCTCTGCTCCTGACAGCGCTCCTTTGAAGAGAAGATATGTTTGCATTCTTTTAATTGTGAGAAAGAACTGTCATCTCTGTCTTGTCAAGGAGCACAGTTTAAACTTTTGACTAAAGGGTGTTATTTCATGTCTAGAGGGCTCTAATAATGTTCACAGTGTGGGAGAGTTTATAAGGGCTTAAAATATATAAAATTAACCATACAAACATATGGTTTCTACTTTGCGGATTTTCATCTATCGATCGAGGAGGGATTACTGTACACCTTATGAGAAGGATTTAGGAGTCATAGTGGACTCTAAGCTATCGACTTCCAGACAGTTTTCAGAAGCCATTAAGAAGGCTAACAGAATGTTAGGTTATATAGCACGATGTGTGGAGTACAACTCCAAGGAGGTTATGCTCAACTTTTATAATGCACTAGTGAGGCCTCATCTGGAGTACTGTGTGTAGTTTTGGTCTCCAGGCTACAAAAAGGACATAGCAGCACTAGAAAAGGTCCAGAGAAGAGTGACTAGGCTAATTCCAGGGATACAGGGGTTGAATTATGAGGAAAGATTAAAAGAGCTGAACCTATACAGTTTAAGCTAAAGAAGATTAAGAGGTGACATGAGTGACGTGTTTAAAATGATGAAATATGAATGGAATTATTACAGTGGATCGAGACTGTTGTTTAAAATGAGTTCATCAAGAACACGTGGACACAGTTGGAAACTTATTAAGGTAAAATTTTGCACAAACATTAGGAATATTTTCTTTACACAAAGAACAACAGACACTTGGAATGAGCTACCAAGTATGGTAGACAGTAAGATCTTAGGGACTTTCAAAACTTGAGTTGATGTTTTTTTTGGAAGAAATAAATGGATAGGACTGGCGAGCTTTGTTTGGCTGAATGGCCTGTTGTCGTCTAGATTGTTCTAATGTTCTAATTTACAAATTTATTTGTTGTGACATGGTCATCCTTCTTAGTTGTACTTATGATTCCTGCAGCAGTGTTTTAAAGTAACTGTAGTGAGTGATTCCAACAGCCTATCCATGAAAATTGTCTGTTTTGCTTGACACAAATAAATCATATATTTGTTGACATTTTGCAAATTAAGAAAGTCATTTTAATTAAAAATAAACAGAATTCTACTTGTCTGATGTACTGCTGTCTCCTGTTTCTATGCTTCCATTACCTGAAACCTTGTGGGAAAAGAAAAACTCCTGCAGCATATATATATATATATATATATATATATATATATATATATATATATATATATATATATATATATATATATATATATATATATATATTTTATGCATACCATTTTATGTGTAATATGGGAGCACAAGTTGCTGCTTCACTGCTCTTAGAACAAATATTCAATTCCCAGCTTGGTCACTGAATGTGCTGAGGATCTTCTTGTTTTTGAGTTTTATTTTCTTCATACTAAGGTTTCTCCAGAAATCTAAGAAAACTTTTTAATCTGGTTCTACAACAACTCGAAATTGGCCAAGTGGGCATGTTGGCCCAGTGATGGATTGGCATCAGCCTTGAAAGATAGATGAATGGAGATGACCTTTAGTAATGACAGTGCTTTTGGATGTTTTTGTGTTTCTAACATCAACAATCATTTTGGAGTAAACAGAAGTGGTTACTTGATCTTGCTTTGAATTCACTCAGTAAACTCCACCAAATCTCTTTGTTCTGCCTCCAAAAACAAAGCCTGCAGTAATGGGTAATACTGCAGAACATTTAGTCAACATTTAGTTAGTAGTGATGGCTTCATTTCTTTTACACTTTTTCAATTTTTAAAATGATCTTTTAATGGCAACTGTGTAAATTCATTATAGAACATGGTTTAATTTTAAATGAACAGATGCTGTATGTTTTTTTTATCTTCTTGCATTCAAGCATACAGTGCCTTGTAGGTATACTTGTTACAGCATGCTATTATATTATTTCAGAAGTTTATCTGTTCATTTATCTTTATTTGTTAAACTCCAGTGTGTATTTCACATTTTATTACAAAAGTCTGCCACATTGTTACTTAAAGATAAAAACACTTTCTTTAAACACTGTGTCTATAATTGTTCCCAGGATTGTAAACCCTGTAAAGCCCTGTTTCAGTATTCGCTTTGTTTTTTTAAGTTCACATTGAATGCATTCCCCATGTTAGTCATCACATTATTATCATCAATGTCTCATTCATTCATTAATTTGACCTCAGCTGGTAATCATGCAAAAAAGTAAATGGAATGAATTAGACGTACATCATTTCCTTTACCTCAAGGGTGTCAATGTGGGAAAGATTTACTGCTGTCCTTTCTGTCCACTCATTCGTCATTTTTCTCAAGCTGTTCAGTCCAATTTTACAGTTGGAAAGGTGGGGTAGGAATCTAACCCATTAGTCTAACCTATCAGTAAAGACAGGAGAAAACCGTGGACCTTGCATTTTCAGTTCACCATAGAGAACGCTTACTCACACATAAACTCACACATTGGTCAGGTTTAGAGTTGACACTCAGCCAGGCACACATTTTTAAAAGTTGAAATGACAATATAACTGGCCAGGATTTGTGCATTGACTCTTGGAAATTTGAGGCAGTAAGACATATTGGTTTACCACTATCCAGCTCTTCTTCTTTCTATTTGTTTTAAATAAAAAAAATAATACAGAGTAAAACTGTAATTTATAATGAATGTGAAGGCAATTCCATGAACACATGAAGCTGAGTCTACTGAGTATATGTTGACAAACATAATGTCCAGAAGCTGAGGAAGAAAAGTGAGAGTAATACAGTGTGGAACACATGGGAGTACAGCAAGAACCCAGGAGGCAAGGCAAGATTTACAAGACCCTCCGTCACAACGAACATGATTACTCCCAAACAAGCACCCACTTGAACTCTCTTGGTTCGGCAAATTTCCCACTTTTCCCCAGAACTCCTTGTGGGGCTAATTTACATAGTGTGGCAGCCTGGCCCAGCTGCAAGGCAAAGCTCGACTAATTAGTAATAAATAATAATAATAATTATGTTAAAGAATTCTCAAATGCATTTAAGTTGCCAGTTTGTTACAAACATTATCATAAGAAGAGACACATATGTAATGCAAAAAGACATGCAGGTTTACATCAGACATGTAGCTCTGTTCAAAGAAATGATTATACCTGCTGCCTGAAGCAAGCCTGTAAAAATGGATGAGTAATGAAAAATGAATTTACTAAGTATATGTAATAACTGTCTTGATGGATGACCTCAAGGGTTGTCAGAAACAGTGTGAGGTGCCTCAAATGATGTGCTAAAAGAAGTATCTTTAAAAATGTAGCAAGCTAGGGTCACAAACAAATATAGTGTACCTCTTTGTAGGAAAAGAAGAGCAGTAGGAAAAGAAGAAGGGCAATTTACCAAAGGTCTGGAAGACATAAAAATGTTACAGAATCTATTATGTGGTTATAGATTATTCTAAAAAAGATACTGTACTCTTTTTCTATTTTTTTTAAAAATGTCACGTGACTGTTACATTAATTGCAATGAATTTAATCACCATTTAAGTTATTTGAGTTACTGGAAACTATGTGGTATTTTTGCAGATGCTAATTTAGCTGAAATTGATTAATTTGTTAACATATGAAACAAGATTCATTAAAATAAGGTGACAATTATTATTCTTGTAATATATTTTTTTCACCAATGTGGCAGGCTACTCACAGTTTCGATATTACAATTAGTCTTGAATGTGTTCTTGGTAGGAAGCAATACACAGGATCGTTTTAGAGATAACTAAGGGATGCTCCTTATAAATTACAGACTTGGGCAAAATATACAGTAATAAATGCTAGCAGATTCTCTGGGGTGAGTCAATTGTGGTCCATTTCCATATCTACAGTGGCTATTAATCCCAATTTTGTCCACAAAAATGCAAATTCTTGTAATGAGATTGATCTATCTGACCCAAGAGTAATGACAACTGTTATTAAAAAGGCTGCAATCGGGAATGAAGAGGTACAAAACAGACAACAAGGTTTAACAAGTCAACACTTGGAAGTAGATTTAAAAATTAAAAACATACAATTTTAGCGTTGTAATTTATTGTTACATGCTTTTTACTTAATATAGCTGCATAATGTCAGAACCTTTCCACATTATGTCTTGTCTAGATGGATACCGAATAAAATGAATCAATTTCTTACCAGTTAAATTAAATCATAAAAACTTTCATGTTAGAATATTTGACATTTCTAAAATAGTTTGACTGATCACTGTTGTGTGGGTGAGGCAGCCCTGTGATGGAACTCTCCTCCCATTAAACGAAATGGACATATGGACAATTTTCTTTAGCCTTGTGCCCTACTTGAAGGGGAATATGTATATGAATATTCATATTAGAATGAACACAACTACAGATAGATAAAATAAATGTTAACAAGTATGTCTTTTGCTTTAGAAGAGTTGGTACTTTGTGTGATCTCTGTTGGAATACAAAAATAAAGCAATTTACTTTGACCCACTGCTGTGTAATTTTTTAAGTAGTCCTACAGTAAATTCATCTAAGGTTCTTTTTCCTGTCCAGATGATCCCACACAGCTTTAGTTATTTTGAACTCTGTGCTCAAGTGGCCAGTCTAATAATGTTAGTGTTCAATCTGCAGATTTCTACTGTAAGGAAATATTAATTTTGTTTGGAGGCATTACTTCACTGAAATGTGATGTTTTTTTCCAGTAATTCATTCTTGTGAAGATATAGTATTATGAATAAATCTGTTTTTATTTCACAACAGTCAGCCTTCCATTGATTATGACCAAATCCTCTACACCATTGACTGAAATGTACCACTAAACCATGAAAATGCCACCACTGTGCTACACAGAAGGCTGCAGACAGGCATCAATGTACTTCTTGCCAACACTTCATCTGACACAAGAATGTGCTTGTGAGCCAAACATTTCAGTTTTGGACTCACAGCTCCATGAAACTTTCTGCCACTGGTTGTTACTTAAGTTTTTTTGACATTTCATGGTCTCTGCCGTTTGCTGTCTTTCCACATAAATGGTTTCTTTGTTGTAGCATGCCCTACAAGACCATTTATTTAAGACTTCTTTCCATGGATGAAACATATACTTTGGTGCCAGATGACTCTGTCTGATGCTGAGTACTTAACTAACTGAACACACTCTCTTCCCTAAGGAAGTGGCCTTTAAGTACTGTTCATTAGATACAGACTGTTTTTTGAGTTTTCCACTGCATTTTCTGTCTTCAATTTTCTCAGTTTCTTCACATTTCTTTATGATAGCTTCAACACAACATCTTGAAAATATGGTTTAATGTTTTATTGCTAGATGTTTATAGCTTTGTTAATGATTTTATGCCTGTCAAAGTGTTCTTACCATTGCCACTTCCAAACATGATACTCCCACATCACCACTGAACCATCTGGGATGGCTAGCAATACTTATTTGTTATTTATTTGTGTAACGTTATTTTGAATTAGGTGTTCTGTTGATGGAATTAAATAAATAAAATGGCAGGGGTGCCTCAATCAGTACATTTAAATATGCTTCAATAACCTGGTTAACCATGTAGGCCCTTAACTGGGTTACTGTTAAGGATTTTGTAGTCTGAACTATGTCAGATTGTGCATGTATTTGCTATGCACATGCTTTCAGCAGTCATGCATAGAAACATCCACAAAATAAATTTCCAAAGGCAAGTAAGTGTTCAGGTGGTAACATTATTCATTGTCCTGTCTGTCTTAATATTTTAGAAATAGCGATGAGCTGATCATACAGTGCTAAACTCGCCACTTGAGAACAGTAGAGTAACGGATATAAATGCACTCAATGAGAGCTTTTTAAATTAAACCAGTTATTATAGTCATATAAAAAATATCAATGCACTTTTGCAACACACCAAAAATTATTGTCATTTTTTTGATATCTAATGCTGTGGTGTTTTCATAACAGCTATCATAACTGAAGATTACCATGACAAAGAATTTGGTGGTAGAACGATAAGTAATCCAAACATGTACACTGTACTGTTAATATTAAAAATATATATAAATTAAAAATATAGTAAGGCACAAGGTGAGTTTGTGCTATGGCTTTATTCCTAGTTTTACTTTCTTTTCCTTCTGCGCTTTTGTTGTTGTGGTGTTTTTTCTAAAAATTATTTTGTGTTTTTTGACTAAATATTTTTTATTTTCTTCGTTTCTTTTTGTATCATTATTGTTTATTTAGTGTTTTCTTAATAATTTTGTAATTTTATTTTTGTTTTCCTGTGGTACATTTTATATTTTTTGAATGCTGCACCTAAGGGTTGAGGCCTCCTGATGCAAAAGCTGCTGTGTAAAAGCCTGTGACGGCAACATTTTCTGCTTGTATTCTTCAGGTTGTGTTCATTCAGTTTTCCTGTTGTTAAGTAGGCTTCAAGAATTAATTTGTTTCTTAAGACAAGGTTTTTGACAATTCTCTTTCCTTGTAAATTTTCAGTTTAGGCCTTGGCCTCTTTGAAGGGTGTAGGCCTTTTTTGAAATTGTGGGTCCAAAAACACAACACTCTGATCGATGTAAGTTGCAGATGTACCAAAATGTCCACTTTACTTGTCTGATAGAGCATCATTAGAGCCCCCTCTTTTTATTGTCCTTGCTCAACAGTAATATCATGTGACTGTTGTATAACAAATGTTGAAAAAGACAGGAAGGAGGTCAGTTAGCAAATAATATGCAAAAGTAAAGGTTAGAGGGCACCTGCTTCCCTACAAAGAGCCGGAGATAGTGCAGATCTACAGTACAAACATGTACAAGTGACAATTTCACTGTACTCTGTATCAACTTACAGATGCCTAGGAATTAATCAGAACAGTAGACAGGATTGGGTGGATAACATAGACCTGCTATACAAAAATGGTGAGCAGGCTCTTCTTTCTGAGGAGACTCAGTTCCTGTATTATGTGTAACAAGCTGCTGGGGTTGCTGTTCACCATTGTGGCTAAGGGAGTAACATCACCTCATGAAATAACAGACATCTGAAAAAAATTATCAGGAAAGCATGAGAGAACTTACCCTGGACTCACTTCAGATAACATGGAAGAAAGCACAATAAAGCAAAGTTGGAAGACATCCTAACAATATTAAGTACAGCACCCTTAGCCACCAAATTTATAAACCATGGTGTGCTAAGCAACAGTACTGGGGCTTGTTTTATCTTCAATCCATAAAAAAGATAATGCCTCCTCCCAAACTATTTCACTCAACCATACCAAGTTATATAAAAAACATTGGCATGAGGGCACTGTTTGTACAATAAATGGATTGTTGTGTGTATATTGGTCTGCAATTTGTTTTTGTATGATTTTGCACTATGTCTCAATGCATTTTTTGTTACTGCTGCAGCAAGAAAATGTATCTGAAAGGATTATTAATATTTTACCTACTTGTCTATTGGCTGATCAGCGTAGTGCAGATTGAGATTTTCTTTCAATGTCAGAGTTTTCTTGCTGAAACACTTTTAGCACCTTTTTCTTTTCATCAATATTTTTTTTTTAATGGCTTTAAACACTGGTGGCCCATTTAGTGTGTTCTCGATTTTAACTTTGATGTAGACAGAATAACCTCTCCTTACCCTGAGGTTACATCCATTTAGCGGAAACTCTCGTTAACTGGATGTGACAATCTCTGCCACGTAGGAGGCACCTAACAAATTAGCACATGTTCTTTTTCCCCTTCTGACCTAAGAAGGCCCATCTTCATCTTGTTTTCCCTGGTGTGCACTTAGTTGTTCTCATGAACCTACTGGAATGCAACAAAAATCAACAAGTGGTAAAGCTACTGTTTTGACAAGAATTGGGAAAAATTCAGGTTTATGTTCTTGCCTTTTAATGCTACAAATGTATTTTTGTGCTGCTTAATACAATGTATACTATGATATGTATATACACATACTCCTTTGAGCTTTGTTCCCATCCAACCACAGTCATATAGTTTCTACTTGCAGACACACAGTTTATAATTTAAACTTGTGTTTAATACTTGTATGCTTAAATTAGCATCTTAAAATAGCATTCCATCACAACACCCTTCGAGCAGCAGAATCTACTGTAGTAATTAAATGCTGTCCTAGTCCTAGCTTTGCTGAAATAGAGGTGAATAGTTGCACAACGCTTGACCAAGAATGCTGTCTAAAGTTAACATGAAACTGAATGTAGTCAGTTCAGACTACCCATTCCTATTTCTTTATTTTTTTACTAACTCCCAAACATGTCAGTTTTTGCCTTAAAAAAACAAAAAAACCTCTTCACTGTTTCTAGGTTGTCAACTTTACAATTATGAACGACCTTGTCTCTGCTAGTTTAAGTTGGGTTTTATTCAAGAAGCTTACGTCATTTATATCTATTAATGTTTTACAATTCTGTCCTTGTTTAGACTTGTTTAGTTATCAAAAGCATGTTTTATATTGCTGGTCACCATGGGTTGTTATCAGTTTTTGGCAGATAATGTATAAATCATCATTAAAAAGATGCAGCATAATACTGTCATATTTCAAGGTTCTCCCTTATAATAAGGAAAATCAGTGTGTCAGTAAAATGTTAGTTTAAATGAATAGGCTTTGACTCATCTTTTCAAAATGCTACATTTTTGTCAGCCTTCAAAAGCTTTTTTATAGCAAAGCTCATAGCAGGTTTCCAAAAAAAGTTACAAAAGCCCAGCCTGAAGTTTTCTTGTCATCGGAAGACCCTTTCATACTGAAGGTAATATTATTTCATAGCAGATACAGTAATAGCATGTAATTGGCAACAGGGCTAAAGACCAGCCTCTGACCCATCAGTAACACTCAGGCACCAGTATTTTTCTTAATTGAAATGCAATGCACTGCTGTATGAAAGCAAATCCTGGCTCACCCAATTTTATGTGCATTTCTGGCTGTCACGTTAAAACAGTTACAGGTAATTCGTCGTGGAGAAAGAGAGAAGGTACAGTACAGATCAGCATCTCCAGCCCTCTGTGGGTGGAGCAGTCTTTCAACCAAGAGATTTGTATGTGTAAAGAAATACAGATTTAGATGTTGGTTTAGCTGAAAATCTTTTTCAGTTCTAAAGCAGATATAACCATTTTGTTAATAAAGCAGTTGCTTTTATTAATCACTAGCTGAAATATCCAGTGTTGCCCGGGAAGAAAATAAAGCGTTTTTTTTTAATTGTTTGAGAAAAACTTAATTAAAAAAAACACAACTTTAAAAATAAATTAACAAACAATAAAGACTCACTAATGTGCTTGTTTTGTGGTCTTGTATGTATGCGTTCATTCAGTCAACGCTCTGAACCGGCCAACTCTATTTAATTTGAAAAGCAACAGGGGTGCGGTGGCACTCAAATATCAAGAATGTCACCTCCAGTTTGCCCTCTGGTGGTTGTTCGGAGTGTCAACTCGATGATAACATGCATACACCCTACCCAGAAAGGGGTGGGTTAGGACTGATTTTACCCTACAGTATTTTTAGTCGACCATTGAGAAACATGTGTACCAAGTTTCATGAAAATCACTCAAGCCATTCGGACGTGATGCTGGAACATACATACACACATTGACTTTTATATATATAGATTAGTGTTGGCATCTTGAATCAAACACATTGTTACAATTAATGTCTGTTATTCATTTTCTGCTTTTTATTTTTTTTGCTATTGTCATTACTTGTCATTGGGAGCTGTCAGGCTTCCTTAATCGGTCAAAAGTTAATATATAATGTCATGAAGCATTTGGACAACAAGTGGTAGTGTTTTCATTTGAAAGACCTGTTCAGTTTGTTACTTGATTAACATAAGCAAAGCCTTCTTTCTAATCAGACCACTAGTTGTTCGTCTGCAGAGGATTCTCAAGCAAAATCTGAACCTCTCTCCTAGCAACTCTGTATATGGTGAAAAAGTGTGTAGGTATTTTATTAAGTTATTGAATTTGAACAGATATAAAGAAGGTGATGCCATATTACCTTGAGTTGAAACATCACTGTGCCATACCTTCACTTCACACAGTCTCTAATTGGACCTCTGGATTTTAATAAGTATGGGGGACAACTGCTTGTATGAGAAAAAAAGAGCTGCTAATTGTTATAGTCATAAATGCCTTCTTTGGGGGAACATTGAGTCTGTTGACCCCTGCAAACCAACCCATACCAAAACAATGTTAGAGAAAAGTTGCACTGGTAAAACTGAGTTGAAAGCTCCATGCCAAATATATTTGATCATAAGGTTGCTACAGGTTACTTATTAAGGCAGACCTGTCATTAAGAGATCAACCAAAGAGGTGGCTGACAGTGACGGTGACAGCAATATTATAATTTTACCAAACAGGCCCAGTAATCCATAAACATATACATTTAATTTAGGTCCCTAAAGTAAATGGATTAACCCATTATAATCACAAAATTTGATGCAATCTAACTTTAATAATCATCTTTAATCCTCTTAATCGCATTATTCATGTGAAAATGTGCTATATAAATAAATGCTACTGTTGTTAATTTATTGTCATGATTTGGCGGGTGTCTTTCATTTTTACTGACTGTTTCTTAGTCTTTTACATTTTTTTGTTTCCTGAGTTTTGAAGACCAAGGAATCTATTGGTTGCATCTATTTTTTACTTAAAGATACTTCTACCAAGGTTGAAAATGAATTACGCTCTCCCATGGCAATGTGTTGTATTCTTATGAGCTCCACAATTTTTGTTGATGGTTACTATGCAGTTAGCACACCAGAAAATGTAGAGTGTGCAATGCGTGATGTCATTAACATCTGCTCCATTTTCTTCTGATTACATGTTTGCTTTTGGCTATGAAATCCCACAATTGTATCTCAACTTTGTTCTTTGATTCACATCCAGAGCTTTGTTTATTTAATGTTTTCACAGTTTCTACCTTTGGCTTGCCATTTTGAATTCACAACCTCTTCTTATTCCCTTTTCATTTTAAACTGCTACTGCCCAATACAGGCAGTATATTTACTGCGTTCGTGCCAGCATATGCAGAGAATGCAATGTGACCATCCAATTAATGCACAATATCAAATGAGCTATAAAGAACATGCAAGATGCAAGCTTGGGGAGTGTCAGCAATCAGTTTACAGATGGTAGTGAACAATGGAGGATGACGTTTATCGTTTTAATTCAAGCTTTAATGTAAGTCTTTTTGGGGGACACTTAAAAATACATTTAAGCCAGGGGTGGGCAAAGTCATTCCTGGAGGGCCGCAGTGGCTGCAGGTTTTTGTTCCAACCCAGTTGCTTAATTAGAAAACAATCCTTGCCAATAATTATATTTCATGGCTTTAACCCTACTATGTCAAGTCATTCTCATATCCTAGATTTTTTCTTCCATTCTAAGGATATCATCCAAACTAGCCAACCCGCGGCGTACCATACCAGGCCGGTTTTTTAATGATTTTTAAGCAAAGGGAGAAAATTAACATTTGAAAAATTGGTAATGTAATAAATCAGCAAGAAAAGCAACATTGTAACAATGCACTGAACGAACCAACACACAATCGTCCGTGACTGAAAACTGGCGGACCACCATCGCTCCTGTGCCCACCTCCAACTCGTCACTTGAGTTGTTGCTGTCTTTGCACAGTCCAGATGCACCTGTGACTCACGTAGACTTTCCGTGTTCCTGCAGGAGCATCTAAGAAGACACATGTTTGTTGAGGATGCGAATTGCTGTATGTAGCGTGTAAAACAGTTTACTATGGTGCACGCGGTCGTGCGTCGTAATCGAAAACTCGGTTTTTAAAGACTGCTTACTTCATTGTGTTTTAACCTCAGTTGTAAAGGATTGCTTTAAGGATCCCATGGGATACCCCTCACAAACCGTTTTACACGCTGCATATGGCGATTCACCTCTGGCGTGGCTCCTTCCTTCGTGCGCCTTAGGTGTCTTACTTGTTGGCGGCTTAGTGAATCCACGCCCCTTCCGGCGTGCTTTCCATGGGTGTCTTGCCTTAGTGAATTATATATATAGATACTTTGAAGTGTAAAACAGACGGATAATTCTTAAGTCTTCACTTTTTTCTCTTCTCTTTCCTTCCAAGTATTTAATTAAACCAAATAGTGCACAATAAAAACACACAGGTGTAAAGAGTAACAAGCAAAATGGATAACTGCTGGTTTCTTTTGTCATTTACATCTTATTGCTAATAAGGAGCAATTAAAAACCAAGAATGCAGCTGTTTAAGACTTAAATAAGCGATAAGGGTTCAAAATCTTAATGAGGGAGACAACTAAAATAAAGCAGAAGTGTTTCTAGAGCAATAAGTGCTTCTTATTAAGCAATTGGGTTGGAACAAAAACCTGCAGCCACTGCGGCCCTCCAGGAATGATTTTGCCCACCCCTGATTTAAGCTATTGTTACAGTCATGTTGTTGTTTAGTTTTATAGATAGATAGATAGATAGATAGATAGATAGATAGATAGATAGATAGATAGATAGATAGATAGATAGATATTATATTTATGTAATATTATATTGCTGTGTCTATGCTACTCTAATTGTAGGATTGTTATTATTATTATAGTTGTGGTTGTTTTTGTTTTATTGAAGCATAAAATGAACATTTATTATGTTGTTATTCCAAATGACTCATTCCATCTTAGCATCACAAACATGATGCTGTCCAATGCCAGGTGTTTGTCTCCATTCTTATCCTCAGACCTGAACTTCAGTTGCCAAAGTAACCACAAAAGATCAACGAGAAGTGTTCTTTCAGTGTAAAGTTAAAAAATAAAAACCTCAGGGTTGAAAATATGGGAAAGAAGTACTGAAACAAGAGAGATGACTCATGATAGAGAAATTACTAAGCATTAGACACTGGCTTAAATATGTGCCATCTGGGGATAAATGGGGCTAAATGTCTGCAGAATACTTTTTTTTGTAATGTGGGGAGTTATAACATTCTGTGAAGTACTGTATCCACTTTAACAGAGAAAAAATCTCTTTGATTGTAAGATTAACAGTTTTATTAAGACTTTGCTTGTCCTAATTGATGTAATTCTCTCTGCATCACTTCTATTGCTACAAGAATTACAGTGACACTGAACGTTTATACATGAGCATAAGATGTTTTACAACAGAGAAGACGGCACTCAGTCCACTGGCTTGGTTTTTTTAGCTAATATCTAAGTTGTCTGAATATCACACCCTGAACTGTCAAGGCTTCTACCTCAGCTACTTAAATCAGTGGTTTGTTTTACGCTCTATGCAAAACACACTTTCTGGCCACCATCTTGAATGCATTTTGTATTTATTTCCTCTGGTATTTATAGGCTTTATAAGGTCATTGAGCACATAACTTAGTGTTTAAATGAACGATTAATGCTGGATCTTCTTTAAGAATGCCTTTGAGAGTTTTAAAGACTTGGGATTAATTGCGCGCTTTGTTCAGGATTACAGTTTATTTCCCATATCCAGTCAGAATATGACATGCTGTTTAGTATAAGGGCACACTTGGCTGTTCTACAGATTGTAGGCCTGTCAGAACTGCACATAATACTTCAAATGTGATCCCACTAGTGCTTTATAGAATCGGAGCAGAATGTCCTTTGATTTATAAGCAACAGTCCTTACATTGTAACATAACATTTTATTTTCCTTGTTTATTGAATATGATCAATGAATGATGAATGATAACATTGCATTAATGTATACAATATCTCTTAATCATTTCAGAGCAACCTGTTCCTTAGTCCTCTAGTACTTGATAGTTCATGTGCTTTTTGTCTAAGTGTAATAATTTACGCTTGTCTAAATTAAGTGGTAATTCCAGGTGTTTGCCCAGTCCTTAATATTGTCCACATCTTTCTGAATTGTTTTTATTTTTGCTTCCATAGTTATTGACTCCCCTCCAATTTCAGATTATTTTGCAAATTTCAGAAGTTTACACACTGTATAAGAATCAGTGTTAATAATATAAAGTAAATTATTAAGTGTACCTGTACAAACACATATCCTTGATGGATTCCACTGATGAGCAATCTCCTTTCATCTGTACTCATTTTCTCCAGATTGTTAACCAGCCTATTACTGAAAATGGACAGATGGATGACTGTTTATAATATGATTCAGCCATTTTGCTAAAGAGGTGCAGTTACACTAGTAGTAATTTTATATTGCTCTGTGAGTATCCAAGGATAAAGCTGTAATAAAACATAACAATTCAATAAATCCTGTTCTTTCCCTGGCACAGTGCATTCAGTTTAAATTCTCTGGGATGTAATGACCTACAAATAAAGTATGTAGCTATGCAAATGTACAGGTAGCATATTACTTTGAAATTAACTTAATTATCATTCTGTTACCTTCCCTTTATTAGTTTTGGTGCCCATTATTGTTTAGCTGTGTCTTTTCTGTTGTTATGACTAAGAATTTTTGGCTGGCTTACAAATAATAAACTGACCATATGAATGAGATGAAATGCATTATATCTGTGAGGACTGTATCAAAACAACTTGTGTAAATGAGTGGTCCTTTGTTTTACTTAAAGAAAAGGAGATGAACTTGTTTTAATTATAATTGGACATAAGTTAATTAATTATGTAAAGCAATAAACAAAAAGGTATTAACTGAAAAGCCATTCTAACCAAACTAAAAGTCGAGTGATGTAGCTGACAAAAGTCTGAACAAATATAAGGCAGATGTGAAAACAGCTGGGTTATATTTTGAAGATTTGTTAAAAGTTTACAGTAGAATTAAGAAAGTTGCCTATTTGTAGAACTGAATACTTAAGTTGTATTACAACTTGTTTTAATTATGCTTTTTAATTGCTGTTTACCTAATAGAAAATATGAAAGATTGTACAGCATTGACTGGGAGAAATAATACATACAGGAACAGGTGGTCTGGCTGGTTTTGGGAGGAAGGGTCACAGAAACAGCCTGGTGGAGTGTGTGCTTAAAAATACAAACTCACACTAATGACAGAAGAACATCTAGGCTTTCGCAGGTTACTTACAGGGTGCCATGTAAATTATTATGTCAAGGGAATTAATGTCAAAGAGAGGTAACAGAGACATGCAAAAGGCCAGATGATTTCTCCCCAAGCTGTTCAGTGCAATATATGCAGAGATATCTGGGAGCACCAGAGAGATTTTAAGGCGCATTCCCTACTTCAGATGAAATTTTGGAGAATTCCCTTGAAGTACCCTCGAGGGCAGTTTAAAGGCCCATTTGGTGCCAGTGTCACATTGATCCTCGACTTAAAGAGTCACCAGTCATGTTATGCAAGTGCCCCACTTGAATGGACACAGGACATACAGAAGTCCAGAAATAAAGTGCAAAATGAGCAAGGCAGGCACATTGTTTAGGAAGGTGGGCAAATGGGTAAGCCACACAACCTGAGAATGAATCACCAGACTTTGTATTATCATGCCAAGTGAAACAGCTAAAGCTTGTTTTGTTTTTGTTTAAAAAAACTATCATCTTCCCATATTAATTTATTTTTGTTAATTAAAATTATATTAAATTATTTTAATATACCTGTCCTCACTTTCTGTTTCATGTTTAGACAATAGAGAAGTCTCCTTCCATCAGAAAACATTGTCTACTTAAGACTGAAAACTACTTTAGATCAAAAACCTTGTAAAGGCCATTTCCATATTATCATAATTAATACTTCTTAAATGAGAATCCATATCTTCAACATTTTCAGCCAAGAGAAATATGAAAATAATTACTGAAAAAGTGTCAGTCATGAGCAAGGGAAAAGAATGTAATGACTGTAATGAATCATTTTCAAATTATGACTTAATGGTAAAGGAATAAAGGCATTTACAGTTGTGCTTGAAAGTTTGTGAACCCTTTAGAATTTTCTATATTTCTGCATAAATATGACCTAAAACATCATCAGATTTTCACTCAAGTCCTAAAAGTAGATAAAGAGAAACCAGTTAAACAAATGAGACAAAAATATTATACTTGGTCATTTATTTATTAAGGAAAATGATCGAATATTACATATTTGTGAGTGGCAAAAGTATGCAAACCTTTGCTCTCAGTATCTGGTGTGACCCCCCTTTGCAGCAATAACTGCAACTAAACGTTTCCGGTAACTTTAAATCATTCCTGCACACCGACTTGGAGGAGTTTTAGCGCATTCCTCCATAAAGAACAGCTTCAACTCTGGGATGTTGGTGGGTTTCCTCACATTAACTGCTCGCTTCAGGTCCTTCCACAACATTTCGATTGGATTAAGGTCAGGACTTTGACTTGGCCATTCCAAATCATTAACTTTATTCTTCTGAAACCATTCTTTGGTAGAACGAATTGTGTGCTTTGGGTCATTGTCTTGCTACATGACCCACCATCTCTTGAAATTCAGTTCATGGACAGATGTCCTGACATTTTCCTTTAGAATTCTCTGATATAATTCAGAATTCATTGTTCCATCAATGAAGGCAAGCCTGGCCCAGATGCAGCAAAGCAGGACCAAACCATGATACTACCACCACCATGTTTCACAGATGGGATAAGGTTCTTATGCTGGAATGCAGTGTTTTCCTTTCTCCAAACATAACGCTTTTCATTTAAACCAAAATGTACTATTTTGGTCTCATCTGTCCGCAAAACATTCTTCCAATAGCTTTCTGGTTTGTCCACGTGATCTTTAGCAAACTGCAGACGAGCAGCGATGTTTTTTTTGGAGAGCAGTGGCTTTCTCCTTGCAACCCTGCCATGCACACCATTGTTGTTCAGTGTTCTCCTGATGGCGGACTTATGAACATGAACATTAGCCAATGTGAGAGAGGCCTTTAGTTGTTTAGAAGTTACCCTGGGGTCCTTTGTGACCTCGCCAACTATTACATGCCTTGCTCTTGGAGTGATCTTTGTTGGGCGACTACTCCTGGAAAGGGTAACAATGGTCTTGAATTTCCTCCATTTGTACACAATCTGTCTGACTGTGGATTGGTGGAGTCCAAACTCTTTAGAGATGGTTTTGTAACCTTTTCCAGCCTGATGAGCATCAACAACTATTTTTCTGCGGTCCTCAGAAATCTCCTTTGTTTGTGCCATGATACACTTCCACAAACATGTCTTGTGAAGAGCAGACTATGATAGATCCCTGGTTCTTTAAATAACACAGGGTGCCCACTCACACCTGATTGTTATCCCTTTGATTAAAAACACCTGACTCTAATTTCACCTTCAAACTAACTGCTAATTGTAGAGGTTAACTAACTTTTGCCATTCATAAATTTGTAATATTCAATCATTTTCCTCAATAAATAAATGACCAAGTATAATATTTTTGTCTCATTTGTTTAGCTGGTTTCTCTTTATCTACTTTTAGAACTTGAGTGAAAATCTGATGATGTTTTAGGTCATATTTTTGCAGAAATATAGAAAATTCTAAAGGGTTCACAAACTTTCAAGCACCACTGTAGAACATGGATTAACATTTTGGAGAAATATATACTATATATATTTATGTGTGTGTATATATATACAGTACAGGCCAAATGTTTGGACACACCTCTTCATTCAATGTGTTTTCTTTATTTTCATGACCATTTACATTGGTAGATTCTCACTGAAGGAATCAAAACTATGAATGAACACATGTGGAGTTATGTGCTTAACAAAAAAAAGGGAAATAACTGAAAACATGTTTTATATTCTAGTTTCTTCAAAATAGCCACCCTTTGCTCTGATTACTGCTTTGCACACTCTGGGCATTCTCTCGATGAGCTTCAACAGGTAGTCACCTGAAATGGTTTTCACTTCACAGGTGTGCATTATCAGGGTTATTTAGTGGAATTTCTTGCTTTATCAATGGGGTTGGGACCAGCAGTTGTGTTGTGCAGAAGTCAGGTTAGTTGGTGGATCATTTATTTTTCAACAGGACAATGACCCCAAACACACCTCCAGGCTGTGTAAGGGCTATTTGACCAAGAAGTAGAGTGATGGAGTGCTGTAAATGGTCATGAAAATAAAGAAAACACATTGAATGAGGAGGTGTGTCCAAACTTTTGGCCTGTACTATATATATATAGTATAGATATATATCTATACTAATAAAAGGCAAAGCCCTCACTGACTCACTCACTCACTGACTCACTCATCACTAATTCTCCAACTTCCCGTGTAGGTGGAAGGCTGATATTTGGCAGGCTCATTCCTTACAGCTTACTTACAAAAGTGGGGCAAGTTTCATTTCAAAATTCAATGCGTAATGGTCATAACTGGAACGTATTTTCGTACACATACTGTAACAGAATGCAGCTCGATAGCCGTGGGAGGCGGAGTTTCGTATTAAAATATTTAACCAATCACATTTCAGCCATCATTTGTTGCCAGGCAGAGAGAATAGACTGCAGCTCAATAGCCGTGGGAGGCGGAGTTTCGTATTAAAGCATTTAACCAATCACATTTCAGCCATCATTTTTTGCCAGGCAGAGAGGCTTTCACAATATGTTGTGGAGGCACTCTAACACAGAATAAATGTCGATTAACCTGTTGCTTCGACCAATCAGACTTTGAGTTGGTGTCAGTAGGGCCCTCTAGCAGGCATAAGGCAACGTCACCGTATTCAGACCCATTGATTGGATAGAAGCCGATATGAGGAACTCTACGAGGCCACTGAACGCACTGCATATATATATATATATATATATATACCCCGGTCTACATACTGTGAAATAAACGAACCACACGCCATGGCGCAACACGAGAGGCTTCGCCTCTAGCGCCGAGGTTCGATTCCAGAGAGGGGGTGCAGTGAGTGTGCTCACCTAATGAGCCCAGAATTAGGGCGAAACACGTGCCGCATACTGTTTGCATTATTTGACAGTAAAACTTTCAATATATTCAATATATATATATATATATCAGCGCTTCCCGATTCATTTTACCCTCTCACCCCCTTGGTTTGAGAAGAAGTATGAAAAAATATGAGGTTAATGCAGAACAACAGATCACCAATTGAAGCTTTATGAATAATGGATACTTTATTCGCCATCAATAATTGTTTTGGTAAAGCCATACTCAGTGTTATCCTCCTTCCATTTTATAATTTTTTCGCGACTAGCCATGATTAAATGAACGGTAAAAAAGTAAGAACAAAGCGAGGATGACTTATTCAGGCAAGCAGGTGACAGCTCAATAGCTCGAATTTGGATATAAGTAGGTTCTATTTAGTCGACAGAAATATCTTTGGTGGGAATGTAAGTTGAATTTAGGCTTTAAATTTCTGTGGTGAAGAAAAATTTATGCAATGATGACTAAATTTAACTTACATTCCTACCAAACATATTTCTGTCAATCAAATAAAAATCACTTATGTTTAAAATTTAAATAGAACTTGAACAGATACTATAGTTCATAATACCCACGCAGCACTAAGTGTTGCACTGATATAAAACAGCCTGCCCATTTAATTATTTAGGAATGGATAGATAAATTAAGATTTTGTACAAATAATGTTTTTCATTTTTCTTCCTCGATGGGTTCTGCCACCCTCAGCAACAGCTGCTCGCACCCCAAAGGATATATATATAGATATAGATATATAGATATATATATAACTAGCAGAATACCCGCGCTTCGCAGCGGAGAAGTAGTGTGTTAAAGAAGGTACGAAAAAGAAAAGGAAAAATTTTAAAAATAACGTAACATGATTGTTAATGTAATTGTTTTGTCATTGACATGAGTGTTGTTCTCATATCTATCTATATATATATATATATATATATATATATATATATATATATATCTATCTACAGTATCTATCTATATATATATATATATGTTGTTCTCATATCTATCTATATATATATATCTCTATCTATCTATTGTGGCAGTAGGGGGCAGTAGTGCACCCTCGAACCCTCAGGTACGACTCCCGAGACCAGGTAATAGTCCAAGACTCTTTTATTATTTTCTTACAGTGCACCAAGCACCTTCCACACTCTTCACCAATAAACACACTCTAATAACCACAGTAAACTCTCCTCCTCGCCCAGACACTTTGCTCCTCTCCCACCCAGCACAGCTCAGTGTCTGGACTGAGGCAGCGTCCATTTATAGCCCCTGACCCGGAGGTGTTTCTGTCCCAGCAGTCCACAGTTCCTTATTCCTTCGGGTCAGGGCAATCAGTCCTTACTTCAACCCGGGGAGCACGCCATACCTTCCTGTCACGTGACCGTGACATACTCCCGGGTCATAAGGCACAACAGAGCCCATAAGTCCCCCCACAGCGACTCCTGGTGGCGCCCAAGGTATCCAGCAGGGCTGTGTATAAACACCACAGAGTCCATAAGGCCCTGCTGGACCTCGGGGCATGATCCCGCTGTCGGGAGAGCTCCTCCTGTCGGCCTGGGGGTGCGGACCGGCCTCGGAAGCCGGCAGTCTTCCACACTATATATATATATATATACTGTATATATATATACTCGCGCTTGGCAGCGGAGAAGTAGTGTGTTAAAGAAGGAAAGAGAAAGAAAAGGAAACATTTTGAAAATAACGTAACATGATTGTCAATGTAATTGTTTTGTCACTGTTATGAGTGTCGCTGTGATATATATATATATATAGCAAAATACCAGCCTTACAGCGATGTCATGTGTTTAAGAAGTTATGAAAAGAAAAGGAAACATTTTAATAATAATGTAACATGATTGTCAAAGTAATTGTTTTGTGTATTTGGCGGCAGCGTCACAAAGTTGTTTTCGGTAGCTGCATCAGAAAATGTACCACGATGTCTGATACGCCTCCTTTTTACTGTTTTCTCAAAGCTTGGATTGCTGCTGTCATATATATATACACACACACACACACACACACACACACACACACATACATACATATATATATATATACACATACATATCTTCATATCTACATATCTATATATACATATCTACATATACACATATATATATATACATACCTATCTACATCATATATACACACACATACATACATACACACACAAATTATATATATGTGTGTATGTATGTATGTATGTATGTGTGTGTGTGTGTGTATATATATATATATATATATATATACAGTATATATAATGTAGATAGGGTGTGTGTGTGTATATATATATATACACATACATATATATACACATATATATACTTGTGTGTATGTTTGTATGTGTCTATATGTGTGTGTATAGCTTTGGTCACTGAGTGCAAGGGAAAAATAATAAAATATAGTCTATAAGTTATTAAACAGTAAAACATTAACGTTTTAAGAAGTACAGGTACATTGAGAACTACTGGAGTGGTTCGGGTAAACTACATTTTAAAGACTGTGTAACACAACAGGTAAGTAACTAACAGCAGCTAAAATGTATATGGATCATCTCTCGGTAGTAGATCCCTTTTGAAAGGCGCTACACGACGGCTGTGGTATAGAAATTACATTTTCTATGTGAGCGTTCAAATTTGTGCCTCTGGTAATGTGCCTTACCGGCATTTAAAGAAAATTAGTTTTGTGTCCTCTGCACTGTTAAGAGAAAGGCTTTGGTTTGGGATAAAAGGTGTAAAGAAAGGAAAGTTGCCTTTTTCTTTTATATAGTATAGAGATGTGTTAGCTGGCGTTATGATCGCCTTTTGGGGACAGTCGCGGTGGGTCTTGTGTAGACTGGTGAGACGTCCCTGCCATTAATCAGCTGTGATGGCACTGTCAGTCCTCCACTCGTGTGCGTGTCTTCATAATCCAGGTGATGACCTCATAATCGTATCGTGCAAAAGAAAGTGTGAATCGCCTTAATATTATTTTGCCGTGGTGTAGAAAAGGGGTCCGTGTTTGCACTTGTCTGGGCTATAGCGCAGGGGAGGATGAAAAAATTAAAAGTGCTCACTTTGACTTAAGGCAGAAGCGCAGTCAGCGTCTCAAAGGCGGCACAGCTATGCGGCGCTGGCTGCTCGACTTTTGCTGGGCAGGAGACCACAGTATTTGCAGACACGTTCATGATATCAAAAGTCTCAGCGCTCTTTGGAGGTCATTCATATATTATATATATAGCAAAATCCCCCGCCTCGCAGCGGAGAAGTAGTGTGTTAAAGAAGTAATGAAAAAGAAAAGGAAACATTTTAATAATAACATGTAACATGATTGACATTGTCATGCTGTCATATATATGCCTGCCTAAATAAGTCACCCTCGCTTTGCTCTTACTTTATTTACCGTTCATTTAATCATGGCTATTGGCGGAAAAATTATAAAATGGAAGGAGGATGGCTTTACCAAAACAATTATTGATGGCGAATCGATTATTCATAAAGCTTGAATTGGTGATGTTTTTCTGTGTTAACCTCATATTTTTCAGACTTCTTCTCAAACTAAGGTGGTGCGAGGGTAAAATGAATCGGGATCGCTGATCAATGTAATCGTGTACCAGGAAATCATGCATTGACAAAAGCTCCCCTTTGCTTGTAATGCAAAGTGTGATTAAATGCATTATTTTTTAACGCGTTATGGAGCACATGCATCGAAGCTTCTCAGCTGTGCTTGTGCTAAGAAAAGGAAAGATTTTAAAAATAACGTAACACGATTGTCAATGTGACCTTTTGTAAGTAGTGCCTGGAGGATTCAGTGTGGAGAAACTCGAGAGATAGCGTGTGTATTAACTTGTGGATTTTTCTGTGAGTATTTGGTGGCAGTCTGACGAAGTTGCTTTGAAAGACGGCATTAGCCGTGGAGCTCAGCTCAGACCGAAATTAGATGAATGGGAGGGGAGATGATGACGTGACTCCCCACCCGCCTTAACTGTCAATCCCCACAAACACAGTCTCGAATTTGCATAAGCACACCCCTTCACCTACAATTTTAACTTAGTTACAAAGTGATCAAAACTCTCGTTTATATCCCTCGTCCTCTCATTAAACTTGTATCCCGCATTACCTGTGGGCATGTGAAATGCCAGCGGTAGCCTGTCTATGAACTTAATTTAAAGTTTAGGTTTACACCTTTCTTTCTTTCCGAGGCAGCAACACTCATGAATATGGTAGTATATGTCACTCGCTCGCTTCTTATTGTTTTTCGCTGCCTTCTCAATTATATAATGCATGTTTTCTTAAGCGCTTTTGGAGGTCTTCCTGGTTTTCTACGCACTGCGTTGACAATCAGTTCACGTGATTACGTGGGAGGCGTGATGATGTCACACGAAACTCCGCCCCCCCACGTCATTCCAGCTCAACTCCATTACAGTTAATGGAGAAAAATACCTTCCAGTTATGACCATTAGGCGTAGAATTTCGAAATGAAACCTGCCCAACTTTTGTAAGTAAGCTGTAAGGAATGAGCCTGCCAAATTTCAGCCTTCTACCTACACGGGAAGTTGGAGAATTAGTGATGAGTCAGTAAGTGAGTGAGTGAGTCAGTGAGTGAGTGAGTGAGTGAGTGAGGGCTTTGCCTTTTATTAGTATAGATAAATAGATATATACAGTATATATATATATATATATATATATAGATATATAGATAGATATATGTATATATTGTCACACACGCGCGCATGGGAGGCAGCTAAAGGGCTCGAGTGAAGGCAGTTCTGAGCCATGCCGGGATGTGGCAGAGCGCACTAACTCTCTTTCTCACTTCCCTGTAGACCTAACCCGGGAGGTTCCACCTGTCTCTCTGGACGTCACTTCTGGGACCGAGCCAATGGAGACAGACCTTGCCAGCTCCGGCCCCCCTGATGTCACATCCGGGACTAAACCAATGAAAGATGAACACGTGCCCGATCCTTATGACCTCACTTCCTGCCTCCCCCTTTAAAAGCCTTCCCTTTTCCCTTCTCTGACAGTCTTGTTCTGGACTCTGTTGTAAGCACTTCAGTGCTGTATTTGCATAAAAAGAAAACGACTTTGCAGCCAGGATACCTAATTACATGGGTGGCTGCCCCAAACCTTTTTCTGTCTTTGTCTCGGTTTGTGACAATATATATATATATATGTGTGTGTATATACTGTATGTAGATATGTATGTATATATGTATGTGTGTTTGTATGTATATAGATATATATATATATGACAGCAACACTCATAACAGTGACAAAACAATTACATTGATTATATTGACAATCATGTTATGTTATTTTCAAAATGTTTCCTTTTCTTTTTCATTACTTCTTTAACACACTACTTCTCCGCTTCAAAGCGCGGGTATTTTGCTAGTATTATATAAAAAAATCTTGTGTTGTGACGTGATCATCTTGGAGAGACACTTTGACGTCACGCGAGACTAGACATTACAAACTTAGGAAGCAATAACCCATGAGACGGTGATTTATATTTATATTATATATATATATATATATATATATATATATATATATATATATATATATATATTTATATTATTATATTATATATTATATTATTATGTATATATATATTTATATTATATTGTTAGCTTTGGCTGTAGAGGGTCTGTGACTAATTCTAGTTTTTTAAACGTAACAATTTTGAAAGAGGTACCTGAAGAAGTGAAGTGAAGTGAAAATGTAGTCTCAGAGTAAAACTGTTGGCTACTTGCATGTTCTCTCCGTATCTGTGTGTATCTGTGTGGGTTTCCTCTGGGTGCTCTGGTTTCCTCTTACAGTCCAAAGACATGCAGGTTAGGTGCATTGGTGATCCTAAATTGTCCCTAGTGTGTGTGTGGGTGGGCTGGCACCCTGTCCGGGGTTTGTTTCCTGCCTTGTGCCCTGTGTTGGCTGGGATTGGCTCCAGCAGACCCCTGTAGTTAGGATATAGCAGGTTGGATAATGGATGGATAGGGGGTTGATACATTATTTGGTTCAGATGATAAAGGTTAAAACTCTTTAATCTTCTCTAGAGTTTCTCTGGGACTGTTTGTGACTTTTTTATTATATAGAGATAAAAACCACAGATTGTTGTATTCTGTATGGGGTTTAAAATATACCTAATGAATAAATTGTCTTGATTGCTAGTGCTCAGTAAAGACTATAAAACCCAGCTTCCTTCACATTTTAAATTGCTTATACACTACCTTTTAGTGGACAATGATCTATACTAATAAAAGGCAAAGCCCTTACTCACTCACTCACTCACTCACTCACTCACTCACTCACTCACTCACTCACTCACTGACTCATCACTAATTCTCCAAGTTCATGTGTGGGTAGAAGGCTGAAATTTGGTAGGCTCATTCCTTACAGCTTACTTACAAAAGTTGGGCAGGTTTCATTTCGAAATTCTACGCCTAATGGTCATAACTGGAAGGTATTTTTCTCCATTAACTGTAATGGAGTTGAGCTGGAAAGACGTGGGGGGGCGGAGTTTCGTGTGACATCATCACGCCTCCCATAATCCGTGAACTGACTGTCAGCGCGTGTGTAGAAAACCAGGAAGACCTCCAAAAAGCGCTTAAGAAAACATGCATTATATAATTGAGAAGGCAGCGAAACAATAAGAAGTGAGCGAGTGACATATACTACCATATTCATGAGTGCTGCTACCTCGGAAAGAAAGCAAGGTGTAAACCTAAACTTTAAATGAAGTTCATAGAAAGGCTACCGCTGGCGTTTCACATGCCCACGGGAATGCGGGATACAAGTTTAATAAGAGGACGCAGGATATAAATGAGAGTTTTGATCACTTTGTAACTATGTTAAAATTGTAGGTAATGGGGTGTGCTTATGCAAAATCCGAGAGACTGTGTTTGTGGGGGATTGACAGTTAAGGCGGGTGGGGGAGTCACGTCATGATCACCCCTCCCATTTACCTCATTTCGCTCTGAGCTGAGCTCCGCGGCTAACGCCGTCTTCCGAAGCAACTTCGTCAGACTGCCACCAAATACTCACAGAAAAATCCACAAGTTAATACACACGCTGTCTCTAGAGTTTCTCCACACTGAATCCTCCAGGCACTACTTACAAAAGGTTACATTAACAATCGTGTTACGTTATTTTTAAAATCTTTCCTTTTCTTAGCACAAGCACAACTGAGAAGCTTCGATGCATGTGCTCCATAACGCGTTAAAAAATAATGCATTTAATCACACTTTACAAGCAAAGGGGAGCTTTTGTCAATGCATGATTTCCTGGTACACGGATTATATTGATCAGCGCATCCCGATTCATTTTACCCTCGCACCACCTTAGTTTGAGAAGAAGTATGAAAAATATGAGGTTAACACAGAAAACAGATCACCAATTCAAGCTTTATGAATAATCGATTCGCCATCAATAATTGTTTTGGTAAAGCCATACTCAGTGTAATCCTCCTTCCATTTTATAATTTTTCTGTCACTAGCCATGATTAAATGAACGGTAAAAAAGTAAGAGCAAAGCGAGGGTGACTTATTTAGGCAGGCATATATATGACAGCAACACTCATGACAATGTCAATCATGTTGCGTTATTATTAAAATGTTTCCTTTTCTTTTTCATTACTTCTTTAACACACTACTTCTCCGCTAAGTGGTAGCGGGTATTTGCTATATATATATATATATATATATATATATATATATATATATATATATATATATATATGAATGACCTCCAAAGAGCGCTGAGACTTTTGATATCGTGAACGTGTCTGCAAAAACTGGGGTCTCCTGCCCAGCAAAAGTCGAGCAGCCAGCGCGCGTGCATAGCTGTGCCGGCCTTTGAGACGCTGACTGCGCTTCTCCCTTAAGTCAAAGTGAGCACTTTTAATTTTTTCATCCTCCCCTGAGCTATAGCCCAGACAAGTGCAAACACGGACCCCTTTTCTACACCGCGGCAAACTAATATTAAGGCGATTTGCACTTTCTTTTGCACGTATACGATTATGAGGTCGTCAGCTTGGATTATGAAGACATGCACACGAGTGGAGGACTGACAGTGCCATCACAACCGATTAATGGCGGGGACGTCTCACCAGTCTACACAAGACCCACCACGACTGTCCCCAAAAGGCAATCATAACGCCAGCGAACACATCTCTCTATACTATATAAAAGAAAAAGGCAACTTTCCTTTCTTTACACCTTTTTTCCTTTTATCCCAAACCAAAGCCTTTCTCTCTTAACACTGCAGAGGACACAAAACTAATTTTCTTTAAATGCCGGTAAGGCACATTACCAGAGGCACAAATTTGAACGTTCACATAGAAAATGTAATTTCTATACCACAGCCGTCGTGTAGCGCCTTTCAAAAGGGATCTACTACCGAGAGATGATCCATATACATTTTAGCTGCTGTTAGTACTACTTACCTGTTGTGTTACACAGTCTTTAAAATGTAGTTTACCCGCAACCACTCCAGTAGTGCTCAATGTACCTGTACTTCTTAAAACGTTAATGTTTTACTGTTTAATAACTTATAGACTATATTTTATTATTTTTCCCTTGCACTCAGTGACCAAAGCTATAAACACACATATAGACACATACAAACATACACACAAGTATATGTATGTGTATATATATGTATGTATGTGTATATATATATACACACACACACATACATACATACATACATACATACATACATACATACATACATACACATATATATATAATTTGTGTGTGTGTATGTATGTATGTGTGTGTATATATGATGTAGATAGGTATGTATATATATATATATATATATGTATCTATGTATGTATGTATGTATGTGTGTGTATATATATATATATCCATCCATCCATCCATCCATTCTCTTCCGCTTATCCGAGGTCGGGTCGGGGGGCAGCAGCTTAAGCAGAGAGGCCCAGACTTCCCTCTCCCCGGCCACTTCTTCCAGCTCTTCCGGGACAATCCCAAAGGCGTCCCCAGGCCAGCCGGGAGACATAGTCCCTCCAGCGTGTCCTGGGTCTTCCCCGGGGCCTCCTCCCGGTTGGGCGTGCCGGAACACCTCACCAGGGAGGCGTCCAGGAGGCATCCTGATCAGATGCCGAGCCACCTCATCTGACTCCTCTCGATGCGGAGGAGCAGCGGCTCTACTCTGAGCCCCTCCCGGATGACTGAGCTTCTCACCCTATCTTTAAGGGAAAGCCCAGACACCCTGCGGAGGAAACTCATTTCAGCCGCTTGTATTCGCGATCTCGTTCTTTCGGTCACTACCCATAGCTCATGACCATAGGTGAGGGTAGGAGCGTAGATCGACTGGTAAATTGAGAGCTTTGCCTTACGGCTCAGCTCCTTTTCACCACGACAGACCGATGCAGAGCCGCATCACTGCGGATGCCGCACCGATCCGCCTGTCGATCTCACGCTCCATTCTTCCCTCACTCGTGAACAAGACCCGAGATACTTGAACTCCTCCACTTGGGGCAGGATCTCTCCCCAACCCTGAGAGGGCACTCCACCCTTTTCGGCTGAGGACCATGCTCTCGGATTTGGGGGTGCTGATTCTCATCCCAGCCACTTCACACTCAGCTGCGAACCGATCCAGAGAGAGCTGAAGATCACGGCCTGATGAAGCAAACAGGACAACATCATCTGCAAAAGCAGTGACCCAATCCTGAGTCCACCAAACGGACCCCTTCAACACCCTGGCTGCGCCTAGAAATTCTGTCCATAAAAGTTATGAACAGAATCGGTGACAAAGGGCAGCCCTGGCGGAGTCCAACTCTCACTGGAAGCGGGCTCGACTTACTGCGGCAATGCGGACCAAGCTCTGACACGGTTGTACAGAGACCGAACAGCTCTTATCAGGGGTCCGTACCCCATACTCCCGAGCACCCCCACAGGATTCCCGAGGGACACGGTCGAATGCCTTTTCCAAGTCCACAAAACACATGTAGACCGGTCGGGCAAACTCCCATGCACCCTCCAGGACTCTGCTAAGGGTGAAGAGCTGGTCCACTGTTCCGCGACCAGGACGAAAACCACACTGTTCCTCCTGAATCCGAGGTTCGACTATCCGACGGACCCTCCTCTCCAGAACCCCCGAATAGACTTTTCCAGGGAGGCTGAGGAGTGTGATCCCTCTATAGTTGGAACACACCCTCCGGTCCCCCTTTTTAAAGAGGGGGACCACCACCCCGGTCTGCCAATCCAGAGGCACTGTCCCGATGTCCATGCGATGTTGCAGAGGCGTGTCAACCAAGACAGTCCTACAACATCCAGAGCCTTAAGGAACTCGGGGTATCTCATCCACCCCCCCTGCCACCAAGGAGTTTTTTGACCACCTCGGTGACTTCAGTCCCAGAGATGGGAGAGCCCACCTCAGAGTCCCCAGGCTCTGCTTCCTCATTGGAAGGCATGTTAGTGGGATTGAGGAGGTCTTGAAGTACTCCTCCCACCGACCACAACGCCCGAGTCAGGTCAGCAGCGCACCATCCCCACCATATACGGTGTTGACACTGCACTGCTTCCCCTCCTGAGGCGCGGACGGTGGACCAGAATCTCCTCGAAGCCGTCCAAAGTCGTTCTCCATGGCCTCCAAACTCCTCCCATGCCCGAGTTTTGCCTCAGCAACAACGAAGCCGCGTTCGCTTGGCCTGCGGTACCTATCAGCTGCCTCCAGAGACCCACAGGACAAAAAGTCCTATAGGACTCCTTCTTCAGCTTGACGGCATCCCTCACGCGGTGTCCACCAACGGGTTGGGGATTGCCGCCACGACAGGCACCGACCACCTTGCGGCCACAGCTCCGGTCAGCCGCCTCAACAATAGAGGCACGGAACATGGCCCATTGGACTCAATGTCCCCACCTCCCTCGGGGCGTGGTTGAAGTTCTGCGGAGGTGGGAGTTGAAGCTACTTCTGACAGGGGACTCTGCCAGCCGTTCCCAGCAGACCCTCACAACACGTTTGGGCCTACCAGGTCTGACGGCATCTTCCCCACCATGAAGCCAACTCACCACCAGGTGGTGATCAGTTGACAGCTCCGCCCCTCTCTTCACCCGAAAGTGTCCAAGACATATGGCCGCAAGTCCGGCGACACACCACAAAGTCGATCATCGACCTGAGGCCTAGGGTGTCCTGGTGCCAAGTGCACATATGAACACCCTTATGCTTGAACATGGTGTTGTTATGGACAATCCGTGACGAGCACAGAAGTCCAATAACAAAACACCGCTCGGGTTCAGATCGGGGGGCCATTCCTCCCAATCACGCCCTTCCAGGTCTCACTGTCATTGCCCCCGTGAGCATTGAAGTCTCCCAGCAAAACGAGGGAATCCCCAGAAGGTATGCCCTCTAGCAACCCCTCCAGAGACTCCAAAAGGGTGGATACTCCAAACTGCTGTTGGCATACGCACAAACAACAGTCAGGACCCTTCCCCACCCGGCGGAGGGAGGCCACCCTCTCGTCCACCGGGTAAACCCCAATGCACAGGCTCCAGTGGGGGCAATAAGTATGCCCACACCTGCTCGACGCCTCTCACCGGGGGCAACTCCAGAGTGGTAGAGAGTCCAGCCCCTCTCAAGGAGATTGGTTCCAGAGTCCAAGCTGTGCGCCGAGGTGAGTCCGACTATATCTAGCGGAACCTCTCGACCTCGCACTAGCTCAGGCTCCTTCCCCTTCAGAGAGGTGACATTCCACGTCCCAAGAGCCAGTTTCTGTAGCCGAGGATCAGACCGCCAAGGTCCCGCCCGCCACCACCCAACTCACACTGCACCCAACCTCCTTGGCCCCTCCCATAGGTGGTGAGCCCATGGGGAGGAGGACCCATTACCTCTTGGGCTGTGCCCGGCCGAGCCCCATGGGTGCAGGCCCGGCCACCAGGCGCTCGCTCGCCATCGAGCCCCACCTCCAGGCCTGGCTCCATATATATATGTAGACTCAAACCCATTATGACAGCAGCAATCCAAGCTGTGAGAAACACTAAAAAGGAGGCGTGTCAGACGTCGTGGTACATTTTCTGATGCAGCTAGACGAAAAAAACTTTGTGACGCTGCCGCCAAATACACAAAACAATTACTTTGACAATCATCTTACATTATTTTTAAAATGTTTCCCTTTCTTTTTCATAACTTCTTTAACACACGACATCGCTGTGAAGCGCGGGTATTTTGCTATATATATATATATATATATAGATATAGATATATACTGTATATATATATATCACAGCGACACTCATAACAGTGACAAAACAATTACATTGACAATCATATTACGTTATTTTCAAAATGTTTCCTTTTCTTTCTCTTTCCTCCTTTAACACACTACTTCTCCGCTGCCAAGCACGGGTATTTTGATATATATATATATATATATATATATATATATATATATATATATATATATATATATATATCTATATATATATATATATATATATATATATATATATATATATATATATATATATATATATATATATATATATATATATATATATAGATAGATAGATAGATAGATATATATATTTATATATAGATATATATATATATATATATATAGATATGAGAACAACACTCATATCAATGACAAAACAATTACATTAACAACCATGTTACGTTATTTTTAAAATTTTTCCTTTTCTTTTTCGTACCTTCTTTAACACACTACTTCTCCGCTGCGAAGCGCGGGTATTCTGCTAGTGAATCAATAAAAGCTTTAAAGGGTTTTTTCTTTGTATTGTGACCGGATCATTTAATTAGATTGAATTCAAATTATTGTCACTATATGGAAATATGCAGCAACAATGCAACACTTGGTACAACAACATGGCAGACACTAAATGAAATAGTTGCAATTAAAAAGTAAATATATATTAACAAAATATGTTATTTTTATCAAACTTTCAGTAAATGACTAGGTAAAAATCAGAATATGCCTCAGAACAAATATCATACAATTAATTGAGGTACAGCAAGTCAGTAACATTGCAATTAACATTGAACTCACAGTGCAGTCAGATTGGTAATATGTGTTTCTGAATAATGGAATTTTGGTCCCAGGTCAAGCAGATGACTACAAAAGAGTTTACAGTTTAACTATCAGCAGGTGAACCACCTATGGCATCAAATGATAAGAAACACCAACTAAACAGGTGCCTAAATCAGTGAGGAAAAAGCTGAATTTGACTTGCATTGCACAGAAGTTAACTGCAAGGCCAGAAAACCGCTCACACCAGAAAGACAAGGAAACCAACCTGACAAGCAGGTCTTTGGCTTATGGAGGAAAACTAACAGGAATTCTGAAAAAGCATCGTACCACCTTAGCACTTCCTCTAAATATTAATTGTTTCATTTTTCACCTGAAAAATGTGTGTACATAAAACTAAAAACAATTTATTTCTTGTATAGCCTAGAATCATACAAGGAGTGCCAAAATGGGCTTTAACAGGCTCTGTTTTTGACAACCCCTGCCACCTCCAGGGGCCCTGACTCCCTATATGAAGACAGGAAAAACTACCAGAAATATCCTATTAGAAATAAAAAGGAAAAAATCTTGAGGAAGGCAATTCAGAGAGAAACTCTGTCAAAAAAATGAGGAAAAACAATACACAAAATCAATTCACAGAGCTAGATGGCCAATCTATCATTGCCACCGCAGGAATGCAATACTGTAGTACAATAATGATAGTACAAACTACAAAGCAAAATGAAAGAATAAGTTATATCACTTGCTAAATACAGAACTATCACATAAAGTATCTATCTATCTATCTATATGAGACTACAGACTCCTCCCCTCTACTGTCCATTCCACAGCTGAGTCAGTGGGCCAGTCAATCTGATGACAGGATCCTTCTACCCAATGAGTCTAGGGTCCCTTTATCAGAGGTGACTTTTCCATAGGCAGGCTAACAACTTGGCAGTAGAGAAGTGGTACCAAATGCCATATGTGAGTGCCGAGAAGTGGAACAGAATAGGCAGCGTTAGTAACAGATTATAGATATCATATTACTTATGTTTTAGTACTAATGACTGACAAATGTGATGTAGTATACACAGATAATCAGCAGCTCTACTCAGAATATGCTAGACTGAAGTAGCGACTCTTCAGCCAGAATTTAAAAGCTAAGACTGTAGGGACACATCTTACAGTAGCAGGCAGACCACTTCACAGCTTGGGCGTATAGCTAAAACCCTTCCACTGTTATTTTAGTAAAACTTGGAATCATAAGCCGGCTGGCATCTTGAGATCTTAGTGTGTGTTCTGGTTTGTAAGTAATGATAAGTCTACATAAGTAAGCTGGACCTTGGCCATTTAAGGCTTTATATGTTAAAAGGAAGATTTTGAAATCTGCCCTAAACTTAACCTGTAGCCAGTGTAAGTTATGTGTTTGTATTTTCTTGTTATTGTAATAATTCTTGCAGCATCATTTTGAATTAACTGAAAGCTGTATAAAGAACAATTTGAACATCCAGTGAACACTGTACTTCAGTAGTCAATCCTACTGGAAATAAATGCATGAATTAATTTCTCAGTATCCCGCAAATTTAGAAAATGCCTTAATTTCCCAACATTTTTAATTTGGAAAAGCATATTTTGGACAGTTTTGTAATGTGCACTTTAAATTTCATGTTAGTGTCAATGATTACTCCAAGATTGCGGGCTTATTCAGTAGAACTAATGGTTATTCCAACCGAGGTAAATAATGACAAAATATTGTTGTGATCAGCGTCATTCCCTCTAATAATTTAAATTTAACATTTCTGTTTTATCAGTGTTTAAAGACAAGTAGTTGTCATCCATTAATTCCTTTAATTCACTAACACATCTAATTAAGGACATCATTGGAGAAACTTAATTTTGTCTAAAAGAGAGATATAACTGGGTGTCATCTGTGTACGAGAGAAAATGAATGTTATGTTTTCTAATGATAGATCCCAGTGGAAGCATGTAAAGTGAAAACAGTAAAGGGCCCAATACTGAGCTTTGAGGGATCCCATGTGAACCACCAGGGGGCATACAGCTCCCCAGACGCTGGACACAATAGACACAAAGCTGAATTCCAGCACTTAACCCATGTTTACGTAAAATGGGAAAGCACTTTTCCCTCGTTTCTCACAGCAGCGCAGTACCAACAAGCACCAAATACTGAAGTCTTTCTTCTTTTTGTCTCTTTCCTTCTTCTTTCTCTAAATCCCAATCCACCTCCACCTCTCCTGGTGAGCTTTCTCAACATTCCCTGACTCCCCTTGGTTCTGGTTCTGGACCCTTTTAAAGAGCACCCGGCAACACTTCCAGGTGTGGTGGAAACGCTGCCACAAAGGGCTCCACAGTTTCTACAGCACCACCTGGAAGTGTACATGGAACCCAACAAGGCTGCTCCAAACTCCAACTCCTAGCATGCACTGCGGGAATCCATGGTTCTGCAGCAACCCAGGAGGGCTGCCCTCTAGCGTCCCAGGGGAATTTAATGCCCCAAACATACTGTCTCCCTGAAATGTTTAAATCTAACAGCATAATTACAGTGGTTTATCCTCCATCAGAGGATATCAGAAAGTAATTTACAACACGCATTAGTGTCGGTGCGGAAGGAGGAGGAGGTTAGGAGCACGTGCTGATACAGCGCATTGCCACATCCACCACATGACAAACCAACTCAGGATCCCAGTTTAGGACCCGAGTGCAGCCATGCAACGGGTTACACCTCAACACCACAATAGTTCAGATGGAGTGGAACAGTGTGAGGTTTTTTATGGTTGTGATGTGTAGGGTGCAACAGAAGCTGATTGATGACTACTTTTTCAATTATTTTACAGAGAAAGGGTAAATATGAAATGGGTCTATAATCATGAAGTATATGTGGACCTAATCTAGGTCTGACTTTTTAAATAATGGTTAAATAACTTAACAGTTTTAATGCATCAGGTATTGTGCCATGCAGTAATGAGCTGTTGATAATGTTAAGAATAGGTGCTGTAAGAACATTCATTACGTGTTTTACTAGTTTAGTTGGCACTGGATCTAGAGAACAAGTAGTAATTTTCATTTTAGAAATTAAAGTTAAGACTTTCTGTTACAGGATTAAAATTTGTAAAGTTTATATATTATTATACTTTCTGGTTTAATATTATTTTGGTAGAAAACAATGAAAATCATATGCTTTTACCTTTTGCATGAGGAAAAAATAAGTAATGTAGGAAAGCTGATGAGCATCTAGAGCAGCTATTCCCACATGCCAGACGATGTGAGGGGCTCTTAACTGGCTGCCTGTGAGACTGTGAAGCATAAATGAATAATTAAATGCTTTGGATAGTAAGTCTGTCCAGAGCTCCTATTAGTTCATTTTTGATTTGGTGCTATTATATGCTGTAAGATTTTTTTATTGTAGTAGTTTTGAATAACATGTTGGAAGGTACTACAAATTATGCAGTTTTACTCTGTTTCCAGAAGGCAGAATTAGAAATTTTTTAAGGACTGTGCTCATATTCAGTTGGATTTCTGTGTGTTATACACAGCAGGTGAAGGTGCAGTAGCTCTCCTCTTGTTGAAGAAGATTATATTTAGATTGCTGATCACATCTTGCTTAGGTTGTCTTTTACCACATTTGATTTATTTGGTATTACCAAGCTCAAACAAAATAGGCTGCAGAATATACTGGATGTACCCTCAGTATCCTAAAGCATTAAGAAGTTAGCCAAATGAAGCATCTAAAGAATGGCCATGGGCATTGGGATTTACAGCTCTGAAGATGTAACATGTAGCAATTTATAGCTGAAGTACTGTGCCACACATAGATTAGAAATGATTATTTTATTTGTGTATGTCTATAATTTGCTTGATGAAATGTAAAATGCAGTATTGAATTAAAGTAGGATAAGAAGGATGATTATAATAATTTGCATTTTAAAAAAAGCTCAAGAGAACCAACATTTTTTAAAAAGAATTCATATCCCTTTAGTTGGTCTTGAATGTAAAATTATCCAAACAAGCTGTGCTGATTGACCTAACTGAATAATTTCTGTAACCTTAATGAATTAAATATTTTTCTGAACCTACTATTTAAAAACAGTTTGATGGTGATACAGAGCCTATTCTAGCCAAAACTAACTTTGAATAAGATTTTCGTCCATCTCAAGGGACAGCCATCTCAACACACACCCCATACTGAATTACTTTTTTTGGGCGCTTACATAACTGATTTGTATAGTCGATGGGGACTGGAATCATCAGAGAAAACCTGCACAGAATGTTCAAGCTCCACCTGAACTGAACCCAAATCCTCAGAGCTGCAAGGCAGCAACTGTAACTCTTCTGCCACCATGCTGTCTACCTTGTAATGTTATTGACAACAATATGGAATAAAAAATGATTGAGCATATTATTAGAATTTCAAATATTTAGTTTTCCTACTGATGATAAACAAGGCAGAAAAGATTCTTCAGCATTATATACTAAGTACACCAAGTATTTAATAAGAATAAGAAAGCACACTCCACATTTGTTTGTATTTATCAGTAAATGAAGTGGCAATTTTCACTCCATGCTAGAGAAGCCAGTATTTGTACTATCAGTCTTACTTAATTCCTCAAAAAGAATAAATCAAAGCTTTTGTTTACTAAATAAAAAACATACATGATAAAAAGCAATACCCAGTAATCTATTTTGATTGCTACCATTTTGACCTGATACAAATAATTGCTGCCTAATTACTGTTGTTCAATTAATTACCATAGTAATTACAGGCACTGTCTGTTACTGTCAGTGGATTCAATGAACATTTTTAACATGACACAAGCCACCGAAAGCTGTGTGATTTAATCAGGTGATAGCTGGTTGAGCAAACACCTGACTTTTAAATTGCTAGGACTTTGCATTTTGGCGACGCTTACCAACACACAATCTAATTACAAATGCCAGTCAAAGAGCGTTGCCCGTAAAGGCTTGGGGTTTCTTCTTTCTGACCACTGCTTTTAAAATGTTACTTTCTGCTCAGTTGATCTGATTAGAAGTAACGTGAATTCTTTATTATTCTGCTCTGCATTTCCTGATGCAATCAATAGTTTTATTAAAATCAGTGTTTTAAAGACTATTTTTGGCTCTGGAAGGCCAATGAAGTGCACTGCAAGATTATCTTAACACTTTGAAGTTAAGTTCATTGAAGATGAATTACATTTTTGGCAATAATGCAGGCCACAGTCAACAAACCAGTGACAATTGAATGAGTGTGTTTTTATATACTTAAGCAATCAATCAATTCTTATGTTATTTGCAAACTGTTATATTGTTTACCATCACAAGCCACTTATTTACACTGTATATAGCAGTGATGGCGAACCTTTTAGAAACCGAGTGCCCAAACTGCAACCCAAAATCCATTTATTTATTGCAAAGTGCCAACATGGCAATTTAACCTGAATACCCCCTAAAACTGAACACTAGCAAAACCAAAGGAGCTGGTGGTGGATTTTAGGATGCCCAGGCCCCTCATGGACCCCGTAATCATCAGAGGTGACTGTGCAGGGGGTGCAGACCTATAAATACCTGGGAGTGCAGCTGGATGATAAATTGGACTGGACTGCCAATACTGATGGTCTGTGTAAGAAAGGTCAGAAAAGACTATACTTCCTTAGAAGGCTGGCATCCTTCAACATCTGCAATAAGATGCTGCAGATGTTCTATCAGACAGTTGTGGCGAGCGCCCTCTTCTACATGGTGGTGTGCTGGGGAGGCAGCATAAAGAAGAGGAACACCTCTCGCCTGGACAAACTGGTGAGGAAGGCAGGCTCTATTGTAGGCACAGAGCTGGACAGTTTGACATCCGTGGCAGAGCGACGGGCACTGAGCAGGCTCCTGTCAATCATGGAGAATCCACTGCATCCACTGAACAGGATCATCTCCAGACAGAGGAGCAGCTTCAGCAACAGACTGCTGTCACCTTCCTGCTCCACTGACAGATTAAGGAGACCCCACACTATGCGACTCTTCAATTCCACCCTGGTGGGGTAAATGTTAACATTATACAAAGTTATTGTCTGTTATACTTGCCTCACACTCTCCACCTTGCATTTTTTAACTTGCACTACATCGTTATCACTCTAATTTAATATTGTTATTTATCAGTATGCTGCTGCTGTTGGAGTATATGAATTTCCCCTTGGGATTAATAAAGTATCTATCTATCTACTGAGCTTTTTGTTTAGAAAAGCAACTCATACATTAACATCTTTTGTCTTAAAATAAAACATAACAGAGCTTTCAATGATACGAACAACTTTTTGTTGAAAGGTAAAAGTTTGCATTTGGCGTGCTTTTGAAAAATGAATGTGATTTTTGCTGTTGTATGCATGCTGATAATTTGCCTAAACTTGGCTCATACTTTGTAAGTTTGAGAGCAACACATGCAGCACTAAGGTCATCTGTTAGTTTGTTTCTGGTGTCAGATTTGATTTAATTCAAAGTTGAAAACAGCTGCTCACAAGCATAAGATGTTCCAAACAAAGTAAGGAAAGCAATCCCTTCAAGTGCCTTCATTGACTTAAAATTATTTGGCAGAGAATTCCACACTTTAAGGATTTCATTTTCAGAACTAACTGTGCTGTCCTTTGTCATCCCTTCTATCTCTGTTTCCCACAGGTCTTCCCCATTAACCTCCGTTCCTGTTTCTGTGTCCCCCAACTCTCTCTCTCTCTCTCTTTTCCCCTTTCCATCCGCCTTGTGCTTCTCTTCTATATTACGGGGTCGTGGATCAGATGTGGCGATTAGCAGCTCCCGGAAACAATTACAGATGCAGACGACTCCTCACCTGTGCACTTAAGCGAGGATCGCCCGCATCACAAAGCTCCCGGGAACCGCTCCGGCCACATTACCATAAGCCCCTCTAAGCCGCAAGTGCGGTGATTATGTATTAAAACGGTCCTTTTCAATTTTGAGCTGTGGACCCGCTATACCACATCCCCTCCAACCCCACCATGGGAATCACAAACTCAACAGGCTGCAGTCCGTGCCGCACCCTCACGCCGCATGTCAGCCGCCCGCCTTACCCCAGACAGGAGAGGGAGGAAGCGCTCCCATTGGGCTGCTGGGCAGAGGGGCGGGTGATGTGAGAAAAGTCCTCCGGCGCGCGTGAGAGGGGGAGCTGGGAGGGGAGCAGCCCGGTCTCGCATCCCTCTGGCTTTATAGTAACGAACTCTGTGCTGGGACGATGGCGCGCGTGCCCACAAACAGGGCTCTGAGTGCCCCATTTGGCACGCGTGCCATAGGTTCGCCACCACTGGTATATAGGGTGTGGGGAGGCATGATGGCACATTGGTTAGTACCTCGACCACACAGCTCCAGAGTGTGAGGACAATATATGTGGAGTTTTAATGTTCTCCTAATGTCTGCATTGGCACCTGATCTAAGGCTGGCACTCTGTTCTGGAAGCATTACATTTGGTAAATTAGTTAATGAATATGCTGTATGTATAATGCAGGAGTCACTTGTGCTGATGTGCAAAGCATGGTCACATGCTGAAGAATGTAAATAAACATCCATCCATCCATTATCCAACCCGCTATATCCTAACTACAGGGTCACTGGGGTCTGTTGGAGCCAATCCCAGCCAACACAGGGCACAAGGCAGGAAACAAACCCTGGGCAGGGCGCAAACCAACCACAAGTGTGGTAAATAATGATTATAGAAAAACATTATAGGGTAGGCAGTGTTGTGTAGTGATAAAGGATTTGGACTGGAAGCCAAAAGCACATAACTTCATGCCTTGTAACTTACGCAACGTGTGACCCTGAACAAGTCACATAACCTGCCTGCACACCATCTGTGAACTCGTTGGTCAGGATTTCTTTTAAAGCTCTGTATTAGTAGAATCTTTTGGAGTGATGTTCACTGTAGAAGCTACAATATATAAACTAAAGTGGCTTGAGTTTTGCTTTTACAGAAATAGTGTAATTTACAAAAGGAAATAATTTAGTGAACTTTAATTATCTTCTAAAAATAAAAACAAATTTAAAAAGACAAAAGTTCAGCTGTTGCTTCATGAGCAGCTCTGCCAAGGCAAGTTAATGTTAAATAATTTACTTATTTATTGCCTTTCATCAAAATACACCAGAATTCAGATAACACACTACATCCATCATCTAGCTTGGGATCTGTCATAGCACCACTGGTAGCAAGGCAAGAACCAGCAGTGGGTGGGGAGCCAGTCCATCACAAGACGCATTCAATCAACACAATAATTTGGAGAAGCTAAATAACTTGGGATTGAGCAAACACGGGGAGAATATGTAAAATCCTAACGGGCAGTGAGTTGACTTTGGATTTGAACCCAGTATCCTGTAATGCAAAAATGATTACTATATCTTATAAATCACAGAAAAATAAATAAAGGAAGAGCCCCTACACTAAAACACATTGATACTAATAGATTGAAAGTAAAAGCTGAGAAAAATATGCTACAGTGAGCATAAGTACCATGAGGCATGTGAGATATACTGTACTGTAGGTGGATTTTCAAACAGAACGTTAACGTTGACAGAAACTCACGGTCACATCTAGGATGAGACATAGCAGGGTTAAGCAATGGCAGTGGTCTGGGGTTTTAAAATTTACAGTATACTTTGCAACACAGTTGAAAGAGAAGTGAGGATAAGTAATGTTGTGCTAAGTTATGTGAGAGTTTACTACAAATGTTGAAAGGTTAGCTTCTCCTGTAAAATAATTCAAAGGGCAAAAGCAAAACATGGAGGAAAAGTGCCTCAAATTACTTTAGAAGGTTTATTGGCTTTGCACTTAATTGATGACTTTAAGTAAAATGACAATCACAGAATCAAAAAAGACTTTCCTAATACTGCTTTATTAACAGAAAGTGAAGCCAATGGTATGTAGTACATGTCCTTATGCCAGTAGCACAGGCATTTGTAAAATAGTCTAGTACAGATAGTATGATTGGTTTCTTTTAAAGAGATGTCAGGTACATTTTTTGGAAACATTCAGAAACCAGAACACTTGACTGTAGGCACTTACAAAATAAAAGACTGCAACTTATTATTTACAGAATTTTCTCTGATATCCTAAACTATTGGAAACATATACAGTAAGCTGTGTATACAGCTTTTATTTTCAATGAACTGTACAGTTATCTATCTCCCTCACCTACAATTTTCTGTGTTTTAACCATTAGGTACATGGGTGAAAGTGTGTATGCTACATAGCTTTTAGGCTTAATCCTGATGGCACCTTTAGAAAAAGTTTAAGCCAGCCACTCTCCCTTAGGGATATCAAACTAGAAACAACTCTTTTCATTTTCTGCCTCTGAATTAGAGAGGAAGGAAAACACATTGCAGCATGATGTTGACTACACATCTTGCCAGCGGATAGTTGCTGAATCTGACTTTGCTGACATTTTTCAAAGGGGCCATCCACATATCCACATGGCTTTGTGCTGTATTCTGTGTGCTTGGCATCGTTTAAGACTTTTCCTGTCACCTAGAGGCACAATATGAAAGATACGATTTTATGGGACACTTTCATATAAAAACACAGTGGAAAAAATAACACGTCCATATAAATTAAGCTATAGAAACATGTGCTCCTTGAAGGAAAACATATTCTGTTGTCTTTGGTAAGAATCCTAGCAAAAAGGGCAGTTTTCAAGAAAGCTTAAATAACAACATAGAACCAAAAGAAAATGAGTGTTAGACAATATGACACATCCATACAGTAAACCTTGAAACTTTTTTTTTTATCTTGTACAAAAAACATTTACTTGTCAATGTAATGGCGCCTTAACCTGAATGCTAGAACTCCATTTTATACTGCAGCCATTTAGAAAAAGCTGTAGCTGTCGCACAACCATCATCCTCCTTTTACTTCCCACAACCTACTCATGTACATACTATCTTAATTGGCAATTCTAAATTGTCCCCAGTGTCAATGAGTAAGGAAGTGTGCATACGAATGCCCTGCAATAAATTGCTGCTCCATCGAGGAGTGGTATTCCAAATTATGCTGGAGCTGGCTCTGGCCCCTTGTGATCTTGAAAAGGATAGGCAAGTTTGTAATGGATAGATGGATCTTCCATAAATTATTAACTTGTACATTAATGGTTTTTAAATTGTTTTTACAACTATGTAGTCCTACACTATGTCCTCTGCAGAGTTATTTTGATGGGGCAAATTCATCAGTCTAAATACTTGAAATCTGACAATTTTGTTTTGCACAGGTTGTTCTTTGCAGATGTCTAACCTTCTAACACAAAAAGATGATTTTGCACCTCACCCCTCCCCCAGCATAATGATATATATATATATATATATATATATACAGTATATATATATATATATATATATATATATACAGTGGTGTGAAAAACTATTTGCCCCCTTCCTGATTTCTTATTCTTTTGCATGTTTGTCACACAAAATGTTTCTGATTATCAAACACATTTAACCATTAGTCAAATATAACACAAGTAAACACAAAATGTAGTTTTTAAATGATGGTTTTTATTATTTAGGGAGAAAAAATCCAAACCTACATGGCCCTGTGTGAAAAAGTAATTGCCCCTGAACCTAATAACTGGTTGGGCCACCCTTAGCAGCAATAACTGCAATCAAGCATTTGCGATAACTTGCAATGAGTCTTTACAGCGCTCTGGAGGAATTTTGGCCCACTCATCTTTGCAGAATTGTTGTAATTCAGCTTTATTTGAGGGTTTTCTAGCATGAACCGCCTTTTAAGGTCATGCCATAGCATCTCAATTGGATTCAGGTCAGGACTTTGACTAGGCCACTCCAAAGTCTTCATTTTGTTTTTCTTCAGCCATTCAGAGGTGGATTTGCTGGTGTGTTTTGGGTCATTGTCCTGTTGCAGCACCCAAGATCGCTTCAGCTTGAGTTGACGAACAGATGGCGGACATTCTCCTTCAGGATTTTTGGTAGACAGTAGAATTCATGGTTCCATCTATCACAGCAAGCCTTCCAGGTCCTGAAGCAGCAAAACAACCCCAGACCATCACACTACCACCACCATATTTTACTGTTGGTATGATGTTCTTTTCTGAAATGCTGTGTTCCTTTTACGCCAGATGTAACGGGACATTTGCCTTCCAAAAGTTCAACTTTTGTCTCATCAGTCCACAAGGTATTTTCCCAAAAGTCTTGGCAATCATTGAGATGTTTCTTAGCAAAATTGAGACGAGCCCTAATGTTCTTTTGCTTAACAGCGGTTTGCGCCTTGGAAATCTGCCATGCAGGCCGTTTTGCCCAGTCTCTTTCTTATGGTGGAGTCGTGAACACTGACCTTAATTGAGGCAAGTGAGGCCTGCAGTTCTTTAGACGTTGTCCTGGGGTCTTTTGTGACCTCTCGGATGAGTCATCTCTGCGCTCTTGGGGTAATTTTGGTCACCCGGCCACTCCTGGGAAGGTTCACCACTGTTCCATGTTTTTGCCATTTGTGGATAATGGCTCTCACTGTGGTTCGCTGGAGTCCCAAAGCTTTAGAAATGGCTTTATAACCTTTACCAGACTGATAGATCTCAATTACTTCTGTTCTCATTTGTTCCTTAATTTCTTTGGATCTTGGCATGATGTCTAGCTTTTGAGGTGCTTTTGGTCTACTTCTCTGTGTCAGGCAGCTCCTATTGAAGTGATTTCTTGATTGAAACAGGTGTGGCAGTAATCAGGCCTGGGGTGGCTACGCAAATTGAACTCAGGTGGGATACACCACAGTTAGGTTATTTTTTAACAAGGGGGCAATTACATTTTCACACAGGGCCATGTAGGTTTGGATTTTTTCTCCCTAAATAATAAAACCATCATTTAAAAACTGCATTTTGTTTACTTGTGTTATATTTGACTAATGGTTAAATGTGTTTGATGATCAGAAACATTTTGTGTGACAAACATGCAAAAGAATAAGAAATCAGGAAGGGGGCAAATAGTTTTTCACACCACTGTATATATATATATATATTCTCTGAACCATTAAATATTGAATTTCACAGCAACCAGCCACTTAAGGAAACATTTGAGACTTGCAATGTCTCTTTATAAAGCCATATCAAGGAATAGTAGCAAACATTTTATAAATGCTTTATCAAGCCCATATTTATCAAGAGTCTCAGAATAGGAAAACAGTCCAAACTACCTCAAAAATCTCAGAGTAATACAAATTTTTTCCTACTCTTAGGAGTAGGAGTAATAGCGTTTTATTAGTTTTCAAATTAAGGAATAGCTTCACCAGGATTTAGTGGAGCTTATGATCTGTCCTAAAAAAAGACATTGATTTGACAGAGATGGAATAGCAAATCGACATCACGTGACTGGTCCATCTACATAGAGAAGCCACATGCTGTCAGTCAAAATGTAACTATTGGAAAATGCAACTTTGCAAAAGCAATTATTTGGGTGTATCACAACCAACCATTGCTTGAATTTTGCACCAAGCTTTAAATGTTTTTACAACATATGAGGTAATACGCAAATGTATGCATTTCCCCATTTGTCCAAGTAAGGTAATGTTAAAACAAACTACATTCATGGAAATCTATGCTTTTCTCAGAGATGTTGGTGTGACTGATGGCACAAACATAAAGATCATTGCTCCAAGTGTGGAAGAGCATACATATGTGAATCAGTAGCAATATCACAGTATAAACATGGATTGAAAAGGGTATATTGTAGCAGCCAGCATATTAACCTGACGATAAGTGCTTCTGGATGGGTGACTGACAGTAAATTCTGTGCATTCTACGGGCCCCTTGTGCATGCGTGTTATACTTTACAAGCCTGGAAAGGATCAAGAAGTGCCTCAAAGAAGATACAGTAAGAGGGTATCATGGAAAGAGGCACCGCATTTGACTTTGCAAGAAGATTGGGAATACTGGAATAGTGAATGTGACTTCAGAAACAGCATTGGAATAGCCATGGCTAGTTTCAGTAAATACGTCATGAGGTGTTTGCTGTGGAAATATCAATGGGAAAGTGATTCTTCTGAAAGTATGGTTGCGGATAATTCACTATTAAATAAACAAACCGATTACTCGGCTTTACTCTCATTCAGTGTGTGTCTGTCAATCTCTGTGCTTATTACAGTAATATTCTTAATTTCGTTGTGAAGTGCTAATAGTTGTGTGCAGCTTAGCACAATATTCCACCATCTTTTTCTTCTCCTGCTACTACTTTGAGTATTATTATTATTATTGAGTGCCATAAAATTATTACGTCATTCACTCGCAAACGTAAACTCTTACTAATCACAGAGAGTGGATGTAGGATGCTTCATAAAAACTTTTCACATCCTACTCTGAAGTAGGCCAGTATTTATCAGACTTTTAGTGCAATTCATTGGAATAATTGTTATATGCTTGATAAATATGGGAATAGGTGTCACATTGAAATATACTGTACCTGTGAAATATTAAAACACATATAGCTATCAATAATCAGTTACTAAGCTACAATTAACTCATATCATAGGTCACCTTATTCGAATAATTATATTGCAATGAGCACACTTGCTACAAGCACTCTGTTTTATGACATGTACCAATTGTACTTCAGCCAACATGCTTCTACTTGGATCAAATTATCACTTGACATTCTTAGAGTGCAGAACATCACACAAGTATGTACTGAGCAAATGGTGTCCTCTTTGCCTGCATCACTTCTTGATACCTAAAGTCATAAAGTGTGATGTTGCTAAGAAAGGAAAGCCAATCTGTGGTCAGTTGCAGCCATCCACACGTACATCTCAAAGATTAGTCTAGTGATGGAAATTAATCTGACAATATTGGTGGTCTGAGGAGGAAACTGACATCCCCAGAGAAAGCCTGATAAACACAGAGACAATGTATGAATGCCAAAGAACAAACATTCTTTGCTGGATTTGAAACTGTAAGCTGATAGCTCTAGAGTCCTGAATTCAAATCCTGGGCCTCCTCATGGTCTGTGAGGGGTCTGTGTGTCCCTCTTATGTCCGTGTGCATTCAAGGTACAGTACTCCAGTTTCCCCTCTTATCCTGAGGAAGTATGTGTCAAGTTATTTGGCATCTGTAAATGTACTCAATGTAATTTTTTGCCTTTGAGTATGTCCAGCAATGGGCTTGCACCCCATTCAGAGTTTGTTTCCACCTTGCACTCAGTGCTACAAAGATAGGCTTCAACTCCAATAACCCTTAACTAGAACACTTTGATTGATATTTTTAACAGAGGCACTGCCACAAAATAACATACAATAATTAAACAAAGGAAAGGACCTCCAGCTCTCCTGCATGTTATCATTCATTTTACAGTTACCAATCAGGCACACTCCAGTTTCGTCCATCAATTTTTGGAGCCCACTTCTTCCTCTACAATGTTCTGGCCAGCGTCAATTGAAAAGCAGCAATGAACTGTCATTGGGATGTCTATCGTGGAAAGCAGTGACTCAAGTGCAGAAGGAAGACTTGGAGAAAACCCACCATGCAGATTTGTAACATAGGGTGACAGGATAGGAAACTGAGCCCATGTTTCTGGTAATTCTAATAAGTTAGTACTCTAATTTAATACAACTTTTCTTGCACTGGCACATATTCACACATAGGCCTGTTTAATTAAAGATCAGCTATAAATTGCAAGTTTCACACACAAATGAGGTAAAGAGTAAATGAAACCAAGCATAAGGTTATCATTCTATGCTGGTAACTGTTACCAAAAAAAGAGAGAGCAGCACGAGAGCTCAGCTGAGATAAATTATGATTACACATAATTATCAAGAGCACAGCAATGTTTTAATAGTAATTTCTATACTCACTACAGACACACACACACATGCTCAGACACACTGCATTATGGCTCCTCCGCCCTTGAAATATGCAGAAAATAATATGCCACAAACCGTGACTAAGTGGACCTCCAAAGGGGTTTGATAGCAGAATGCATACATTTGCACTAATTTGCAAACAGAATACAAAAGTGTAGAATGCTTACAACAAAAATAATAAGCATTTTAATGTGTCATTGATATTTAAAACAGAATGAACCATGACGGTAAAAAAATTAGGTTATTGATTTATAAGCACATTGATTTGATAAGTTTAAAGTTTAACTGACTCTTCTACTGAGTTATAATAGTTGAACCCTCCAAAAAGGCATCCTTAGCCCAACCCAAGGCAGCTCACATTTCTGGGGAATCATTTTATTTAATACTGAATGAAATTTAAAGCTTGTTGAATCTTTATTTCTCAATATTGCCATTTTTCTCAAATATATAAACACTAAAATATAATTTAAAAATTAAAAATATTTTAAAGCATCATCCAACAGAAAGACACTTGGGCAATCATAGCCCCATCAGGAATCTTAATTATTTTGGATGATGCTGTGATGTGAGCCAGTGACGCTACTGTTCTCCACATCTCCTGTTACTAGGCAACAATTACATCACAAGACCAAAATCCATAGTTAATTTAGAAATGAATTTAAGCTTACCTTTTTGGATTTAACTGGTGTTGACCTTATACCAGTACAGGGTCAATAAAAGCCTCACCCTATTGCCAAAGCCTTTGGCACAAGGTAGAAGGTAGCCTTGGAAGAAGCATCCATGAATTGCAAAGTACACTTATCGTACTGGGACATTTTCCAACAAGAACTAACTTAATACCATGTTTTAGAGATTGTGAAAGAAATCACAGCACATGTAAATAAAACATGGACTAACATGGAAAGATCATGCATATTTGAAATGGGCAGTGACCAGTCCAGGGGCCTAATGCATAATCCCGTGCATAGAATTCACATGGCATACAGGCAAAAGCAGAAATGTGCCTACGCACAAAAAAATCCAGGTCAGTTTGAAATGTAACGCATGTCCACGCGCCTGCTGCCTCACCTCTACTCCTCCCAGAATTTCAGATATTTTAATATGCAAATCAATACAAATAGCCGCTTCTGGTTAACAGACAATGGCAAAAGCATGTGTAAAAAAAAGAATTTCAGCAAAGGCAAACTGGAGGTAAAGAAAAACTTACTATTTGTTGGCTTATGCCCTGCTATAAGCAACAAAAAAAGTTCACAGTTCAGAAAGCTGCACAGTGCCCGAAATAAAAAAAGAAGTCAGATATCACAGTCGATGTAAAAAGGCGAGTAGCTGCTGCCATTATTACAAAAGCTGACCCCCGTGCCGATGGCATGATGGTGCTGCTGTGCTGAGTACGTCTTTGGGTGATGGCTGCACACACACCTCTTCCTTGGGAATTGCTGGGAGGCCATCTGGCTGTGTGCTGACGGACTGCTCTTGAGTCACAAAATGCAATAGTGGATGCTGTCAGAGATTTAACCAATGAACTAAGGAATATAACAGCTGTACTATGTGATATTGACCACAATTTAAATAAATTAGTTAAAAAATAAAAGCTGCTTCTGATTGCCTGTTTTTAAATTCTGCTAATTACATTCAAACAAAGTTGTAATGCTATCTGATTTGGTTGACCATTTGTCAGGTCAAGTTTGTCATAGCGGATCCTTTCAGGTACATGCTTGCACACTGTAAAAAGAACAGCCTCGACACACACAAAAAGGTTTGGGGCAGCCACCCATATATTGTCCCTGGCAGCAAATGTTTTTCGATAACGCATTCATGTGCATAATTTTGAAACTGATTTGATTAGAAAAGATGGTGGCTTTATAAGCTGAAAGACGGAAGTGATGTCATCAAGAGCCACAACCGGAAATGACGTCTTCTGTGGCACTAGAACGGGAAGTGACGTCATTGGTGGAGCATCTGGCCTGCAAAGATAACATAAGTGGGATTAGTGCACCCTGCCATCCCCTGGCCTGGCGGCTAATTACCTTGACTGGTTCCACTCAGCTTCCTCCTATTTGCATATGTGTGACAACTGTGACATACTTTCTGTGCACTGTAGAGCAGCACATTAATAGATTGGAAATGCTTTCTATTTACATAAGCAAATGTATTGCCTAAAGGCACCTTTATAGCGTAGCGATAACAAGTACCACAACAGATCAATTCTTTTCTCTTTACATGGCTATTTGAGGTGACTTGCTATCTTTAAAAGAACTGCTGGCCTTTTGCCACAATAGTTGGAAAAGCACCTGCAACTCTATGGAACTTCCAAATTTAATAGGTCCACCAGCTATATATGATGTAATGCCTTCTCATTCTTTTGGTGATTCGTCCCTGGCTGATGTAATTCGTCCAGTGCCGTAGCAATAACAACGTGTGTGCAGTTGACCACTTTGATTACATTTGGAAAACCGGACATTGTTGCGTATTTACTTTGATGTTTCACAGTTCAATTATGGTGTAAGAAAATCTTACATATCTGGACGACAAGCAAATAATACCATCCAATACAATGGTGTGAGTCTGCTTTTGTAAAGCTGGCACCAGTTCAGCACACAGCTGCAAGAGGATAGCTCGTGGAAATCGAAATCATCTTAGAAGCCAGTCGTCATCATCTATAAATACACAGTCCCTTCTAATTCTTCCATTTGCAATGTCTTCTAACAACGCTAAAGAAGCTATGGTAGTTGGATAGTTTGGCCATTCCATGCACCATTATATTGTTACGGAATGATTACAATGATGTGAATAAAATTTTTAAATGATATGCAATTAATTTTGGTGTATTTGATAAATCCTGTCCTGCATCATTAATGTGAATATTAAAAAGAAAGGTAAATGACACAGAAACAGAGGCACTGCTTTGACACCTGGTACCGCCAGTTTGCAAAACTAAGCAGAAAAGTGCATACATAGGGTGTTGGAGGCTTTCCTGAAGATGTGCATGGCTTTACACCAAGTTTAGTTTTTATACATCTCAAAGTGTGCAAGTAAACAGTTTTTTCGGTATGTGCACTGTTTTTACTTGAGGCCCCAGCAATTGAACCCAACAACCTGCCGACTTCAGGCAGCACTGTAAAAGTATATTCTATGCAACATTGTTTTGTGTTTTGTTGCAGTTTCAGTCTGTTTCATACCCACTTCCTCCATTTTGATTTACTTTTAGATTATAGATTTTTCTCTTTCCGCGAATGGTCTTTGCTTATTAACCAATGTCTCTGGCAGTTGTATCTACTAGAATCTGAAACATTCACAAGGTGCTTGAGGCTATACTTCTTTATTACATGAGAACCACAGGACAAAAGAACCTATCACCAGTTACAGGTATGTCATCCAATTAGCTATATGCACACACTTTTTTGGATTCTGCGTCAGCCAGCTGCTGCACTTCCAGAGCTGATATCAAAATGGACTAGCTAAGGCATTATCACTCGGTTGCTTCAAGGCATGCCCAGACTTACAGCAAACAACTTAATCGTCCTTCTCGTTAAGTGCATCAACCACCGTCAGTCACTTTCTCATCTCCCAAACCCCAGTCTTGAAAGTGGAATGGAGAAATTATTCCACTCAAACAAAGCAGGGACCACTCCTTTCCTCAACTGTCACTGCCCTTTCTTGGACCCTGGCTCACAAAAATCCTCTTTTTTAAATGATGGCTACAAACTTTGGTATGGGGACTAACCATAAAGCTCTCTCTCTGGCTAAAGACGATCCATTTACATCAGGTTTCCTCATTGGAGGGAAAGTATGAACACTAAGCACCTTATTGTACTTACTGGAAGCTCAACATAAAGGTACACAACAATGATCAGCTGTAGAGCAATCTGTATGCTGAAACTTAAACCACCAAAAATCATAACTGCAGTATGGACAACAGAAATGACTGAGCCGGCTGAGATTTTACCAGAAGTATGTCAGCACTTCTGTGTGTGTATAGCCTATTGTAGGCTGTACAGATTTTGCTCGTTCCCCTTTATATACATGATTATCTTTTGCATTAATGCAAAAAACATCTTCTTAACAGAGTATGAATTTGAAAAGCTGGTAGATCCTAATGAACATTCTACTTTAGAAACCTGTTATGACAGCAAATGTCTCCAGTCAGGATAAAACAGCAAATGAAATGATGTATTCCTATGAGCCATGGATCCATGCAATAAATGTTTTAACTCAGTTTTAATTTTTTATTTTTGAATACTCAGCAGTATTTATTGGTAGATTTATAAAAAAATTTGTGGGGTTTAATGTGTTACTGTACTATAAATAAACTACCATGAAAAAAGGAAATAGGCTCAATTAGAAGAATCCTACTCCATAAAAGTCTCTATTTCAGATATAAACATCTTAAATTATTTAAAAGCCTTAAGTAATTTGGATTAGTAATGGAGTTTTCTTTCCCAGAGCAAATATATTATAATACAGTAAATGATGTTGTGTATTTTATTTTTAGAAAAGAGTTTGGATGCATTTTAGATTCTTTGTGACAAAACTTGACAGAAAGTAGGTCTTATTGTTGAAGGATCCAGATGCACATTTTGGTGTAGATGTTGTTATATGTTATTAATATCTGGTGATCCTAATGTATCGTATATTACTGCTTCCATCCTTTGAAGACAGTTGCAAGAAGAACAGAAGGTCAAAACAGTGCAAATTGAGCATAACTCGGGAATGGTATATATGATAACTAAGTCCCCTCTTTTAAACCCTTTGGATCCTTATAGGATTTTGGGAGAGCTGTAAGAGTCAGATCATAGTGACAACATGTGTACACTAGAGGCCTGCCTGAGAGAGAAATTCCTGAACTCAACAAATCCTCTATGAACAAAGTAGAAGCATGCAAACTCGGCATAGAAGGCATCCATGCCCATGATGAGTTTACACGTGGACCTTGACTGAAATGATCTGAGGCTTACTATAGCACTGTTTTGAACCCTAGTACTTGAAATCAATTTACTTAAATATTCTCAAACTTCTTATCTAAATTCTAAAAGATGTAAACTAAACTGCTTATAAATGGAGCTCAGTTACATATGCATATAAATTACTGATGATTGAAAAGGCAGGAGTATTTCCCAGTTAAAATGTGTTCACCTTCTTCAACAAATGTATTCTTTTAACCATTAGGATGTGAAAATGTAAAAAAAAATGTAATTATTTAAGAAGGCATTTTCACTCCCAGTTCTTACTGATTGAATATTCTATTGATAGACAAACCAGGGAAAACAGTAGTGAAATTAATGTTCTTATGTGTTTTTTTCCTTTAAATCACAAAAGAACATAACAGCTAATAAAGAAGAATAAGATTGCAAAATTATTATACACTCCTCATAACTATTCCTTAGATACTGTTGACCATTAATATGCCATTTTTCCTTAATGAGGGTCTAATTTTTGTTTGTATGGTGCTCTGATTGCTACTGTCTTAGAGAGGCAATGAAGGACTGATTTTTAAATCAACTGGAAACAAGTGCATATTAAAAATTACAAGTCAGTTCCTGATTACATCCAATTGAAAATATGGTAATCAGCTGGCAGACATAAATTGTCGAAATAGTATTAAAGGATAATTTCGCTAGATGTGTATTTGCTTTTATCAAAAATGACCATTATGGCATTACAAGAAAGCTTGTTGTATAAGAGCTCTTTTTTAAACTTTGCAATATTTACAGACATGGTTTAAAGTGAAATGCACAGGGGTTTGAGGTTGAATCTCTTCTTCTACTTTTGAAGTTGGGTAGTTTTATTATTCACTTTTAGTAGTAAATGTCAAAGCACCAAGGTAACCTCTATAGTTTCTTTTTGCCATCTTTCCTAATCATTGCCTTCACCTCCAACACCAGAGACTCTATCAAATTCCACACATCCCCGAATCTCAGAGAATGCATTGCCACATGAGAAAAAGGTGTAAGTAGTTGTGCCTATTTTTCTTAGTTTGTGAAGTTCATCAGGAACAGAAGTTGACAGAGATCAGCTATTGAAGTTTTTTCCAGATGTGCTTACTAGGAAATTGGCATTTTGTAATGCTTGTGGAAAAAAAAGAAATATTTTCAGATGCCAGCTTTGCTTATGTCTATATGTATTTACAGTATACTGCCCTTGGTACGTATACAAAAACATGCAAACATCCGTTCTGAAATTCTTTGTTTCTATCTAGATAGACTTAATTGACAAACTCTTTAGCATATAAACATGCATAAACAAATATTTGTGCATGAGAGTAGGCATATACACACAAAGGCAAAAAAGTAGCATCTACATAGAAATCCATTATGCTGTAATTAAAAACAATCTATATCTGTCTGTCTCTGCAATTGTAGGAACACACAGAAGTCTGGAAAGACACCAGTATGTTAGTTTATGTTAGCTCTGTTTAAACGAATTACAAGAAATTAAACTCTGTTATAGCTGAGCCATCTGTCTTGCAGGAAACTCCTATTGATATGTAGCAATATCAGTGAAGTGTGATAGTCCATAGACATCCATTGGTTCGCCTCCCAGGTTTTTTCAGACCATATGGGGAGCCCCTTTGAGCATTGGGGGCAGAGTTAGTCAGGTTGATGTACTCCTTCAATTTAGGAGTTTATAGACACAGCAATGTGTCTGTTATAGGTTTTTAAAAAAGCCCTAAATTTTTTTTTTCTGGACTGAATGCATTGTGGATATTAACTTGTTTAAAAGTCATCATCATGGTATGTACAGAAACAAAGAAGCATAAATCATGTGGTGTTGCAAGTAATTTAATTGTGAGCTGCTTGTCATCATAATCTAAACAGCCATAGAAAGCTTTAAGCTGATCAAAAAAGGAACTTGCAGAATTTAGGATTTGCCTTGTAGGCTGCAAGTACTTCCAGTACCTAAAGTTTGCAGGAATCATTACAACTGCTAAATTCTGTCTCTGACGTTTAGCCGATTTGATTAGTTTTCTGAGACTGTATCTGCTTTTCTTCTACACTTCCATATGACCGTTTTGAAATGCATTACTGCATACTTTCAGTAAATTGCTAATGTTGCTAGTAAGTACCAGTTATTCATGCATTTTTTATCTTTTTAATTCATTTTTGTTTTAATTTTATTTGCTTTTTTTATAATCATGGATGATAATATTATGGTGTACATTAGAGTAAAGGAACCACAAATATATGTGCCATATACAATGTGGTCGGGCAGTGGAAGTTTGGGACGCCAACTGGGCCATCCCCTTTATTCGTCGCCAGATGAAGTAAACAAAAACAAAAGGGAAAGAAAACATTTGCAAATGCAAATGCTGCTCCCTGGTCTGGGGTTCCTCCTTCTCGGGAGTTAAATCCGTGCTCCGCAGTGCACCTTACTCGGGTAAGATGCCTCTCTTTAGGCTGCGTGTCCTTTATGGCAAAACACCCAGAAGGGGCGGGGCTAAGTGCCCTTATTGGGCTGTCTCTTGGAGCTGTGAGGGAAGAAGAGAAACAGGATAAGCCAGTGGCAGCCCCCACTCTTATCTTGGCGGGTTATTACATACCTTTCCGCAGCCCTCAGAGGAGTCATCAGACATCCATGCCTGACAAAATACTTTTTGATTTGCCAATTAATCTAACTATATTTCTTTTAGGATGCAGGAGAAAAAACCATGCAGATTTCACACAGAAAAAAAAACAAAGAGGGATTTGAACACTGTGGTGGGCTGGCGCCCTGCCCGGGGTTTGTTTCCTGCCTTGCGCTCTGTGTTGGCTGGGATTGGCTCCAGCAGACCCTGTAGTTAGGATATAGTGGGTTGGATAATGGATGGATGGATGGGATTTGAACATTAGCATTGTTTGTGAAGAAACAACAATATAGTAATACTTTTAGTACTAATCATGTATACATATGTACAACATTGAAATCATTGTAGATATACAGTACTTTTCCTTCTTTAATATTTACTTACTTTTAAAAGTAAGCATCTTTCCCCTGTGATAGTATATACAAGTGTTCAAAAATGTGTAAAACATAACTTTCTATACAGTACATTAAGTGAATATAGTCAGAGCATATACTTAAAACTATTTTCCAAAATAGCCATAGCAAGTGACCTGATAGCTGTAAAATTCCCTATTAGATTGATTTAAATGTGCACAGTGAGAGATTTCATTAACTAATGATGCTTCATGAGCACCACCTTTTGGTAATTTTTGCTTAACAAGCATTGTAACGCAAAAGCTCACATGTGAAAACTGTGGGCAGAGGTTTCACTTTGCACTTTTAATGACTACACCTATAGATGGTAAATCCATAAGACCGTTCTGCAATCCACTACACTTCTGCAAATGCTCCATATGAGAAACATCATGTTTATTATTATAGTAATATTTGTAGAATATAAAAGAGGAACATATTTTATTTGAAAAGTCATACTGGTTGCATTTCTTGACATATGTATATTTTAAACAAACTCTCAGTCCCCTGCCTCTTTGCTCCAACCTGCTCTGATCTGTCTCATCCCTTTATAGAGTCTTCTCGAAAGTATGGCGGATTGTCCAGTATTGCAACCTAAACAAGACAATGGAAGGGTTAGTTATTAGTGCATGTTTTTTTTTTTAAATAAGATCTCAGTCCACAACTTTTCTGGTTTCATATATTCATTCTGAAAAATTATATTTGTAAAGTGCAACAAATGGCACAAAGGCTAGTAACCTTGCTTGCAGGTGCAAAGCTGCCATGCTGCAGTTAAATTCCTTACATTATTGCAGAAGCATTTCTCTTCACAGACACATTTTAGGACTGAATGGTAAGACACATGTGGACACTGCAGTAATAAACAGGTGATTGTATTTTGCACAGTGACTTGAGAGGAGAATGAACAGAGTTTTCTTTACACATGTTAGTAGACTCATGATGGGTTAAAGGTTATCAGAATAGGAAGCTGCAAACATAGCCACAACAGGCTTATCTCTGATTCACCAGTCACTCTATGAACATATGTACGTGAGAGCCTTGTTGCCGAAGGGAGCCCAGGTGAAGGTAGAAATAAAATGCAAAATCAACACAAAAAAGAATATCCTGGAATCAAACCAAGGTATTTGGGATTTTCACAAAAATGCTATCCTCTGTGCCTCTGTGCAACACACATATGCACTCTGTTCTTGTCTGAAGACCTTATACTAAAAATAACTTTATATTAAAAGTAAAGTGTTACACTATTTTAAACCCCAGGAGCAAGATAATGTAAAAATATGAAAAAAAAATATTCTAAAATATTATGGTTTCTATTAATGCATAAGAGTTGATATTTGTAACATAGCAACTTGGATAATTGTATGGTTTATTCTAATGAAGTAAGCCTCTCATTTACAGGCAAAAGCAAAATTACCAAGGGGCTTGTTGATCCTTGTTCTCAAACTCCTAATTGGTGTCTAAATACCCTTAACGGGAGCCAGACCTGCATCTATGAGTTGCACAGATGCCAAATCATAGGCAACGAAGAGCGGCCAAAGCAATTCTATCTTCCTGCATCCCAATTTCCAGAGTGGAATATATATTCTGGGCATGTTACTCAGCTGAGAGAAACATTGGATTTCAACCAGGATAAGCACACATATGAACAGCTTTTCATCAGATGATATTTATCTGAGTGAAATAGAAAGTGAGGCAAAACGGAATGTCATCCTGCTTTTGATTTTTAGCCATCCATGAATATCTGATACATCACTTATGTTTAAAGAAGCATGCTATGCATGAAAAGCAGACATTGTGAGACTCATAAGATGCCTGCAGGTGTGAAGAATGTATGTGCGAGATTAAGAGGGTGAAGGAAAAATCAGAAACTGACCAAAAAAACCAAAAGGAAGTAATAATTAGGCCCTCAATTTTGTTTAGCAAACATCATTCCTTGTATCCTGTAGGATTTGTTTGGTCATGTTTTTATATATATTTTTTGGAGCGGAGTTTACAACACATGGCACAGCTCTGCTTTATACTTTTTTGTTTTTTCTTTTTATTTCTTCTGTTACTGCATCCTTTAATTGCATAAGAAGAAGAAATTCTCAGTTAAGATATGGACAGAAGGTGTTTTCAATTTACACACACCGAAATGGGAGGCCTGATCAGGGCAAGGTTGTAGGCAGCTTAAGCTGGTATGGAACAGGGCCAGGGCTATACAAGAGGAAACAGGCACTGACATTACTAAAATAAGTGACCCTGCTGGTCAGTCAGCATGGGCAACACCAGGGAATAACATGCCTTATATGTGTGTGCAGTGCCCCAGAAGACTTACAAATACAGACAACAGCCTTAGGAACATCAAGGAACGACCAATAGAAGGCACAAAATGACACTAGTAACAAGTTAAAACCATGCTGATCTTCTAAGGAACAAAGTCAAATGTGAGTTCTGCCCTGGGGTCTTTGGCTTCTGTGGCATGCCCAAGGCTTGTGGGTGTAGCACATCGCTAGAAGGACCTCTAATCTGGTGTTCCACAGGAAAATACAGATACTTCAGTGTGTAACTGGACAAAAAATAGATGGGAATCAGCTCCAACTTGGGCAGGATTTGATTTCTTCAATTAATGTGTACTCTGTATTGCTCCTTATAGTTACTCTTCCTCAAGAGTTTTAATGTCCTTTAATAAAAATAATACTTGTTCAAATTGGCCTTCTGTGTATTTTGGGATAACTCAAGATCACCCACATCTTTTATCTTTTACAAAAGTCATGCTTATACAAAACACCCACATGCACAATTTTTAATGGTTTTTAAGATTTCTAAGACTAAATCACTATGTTAAGTATATTAAGCTAAAGACACATAAAAAAATAGATTTTTTAAATATTGTACAGAAAGCGGACATAGAAATCTGAGCAGGTGATGCAACACGTTATGTCAACTTGCCTCAACATGAGGTAAAATGAAGAAAACTGAACATTTTAAAAATGTCACAGATCTGCAAGAATCTGAATAATATCATTGCTAATAAAATCTTGCACCACTCACATGGGGGTTAAGTATCATAACTGTGGAGGGGCTAAATATCTGTAGAATGACTGACTTATACCTTTCCAATTTGTTATGATAAAGGAATTGTTAATTTATCCATAAGTTAACATGGCTGATTCAGTCCAGGGACACTGGGACAAGTTGATCCTGGTAGCACCGTTTTGGACAGGGTATCAGGCCATCACAGGCCCACTCACAGAGCACCAACATGACTTAATTAAATGCAGACCACAGCAACAACTGATTTTATCTATAATAACATCAGCACTGCAGAGGAGTCAAGTTTAGCAGCAGTGGCACTCTGCGAACTGCTAGCATTAAGAATTTCCTCATGCATTGTTTACTCGTGTGTATGCTGTCAAGCCTAATATTTACCTTTAGAAACAAACTTCAGGCATAATTGTTCATCTCCGTGCTATGATTTTCATTGATTCTATACACATTTATAATAAAGTGTAACATTGTCAAACTCACCTAATCCAATTCAGAGTCACAGCAGCAGGACACAATGCCAGTCAATCATATGGCCCAGTTCTACCTGCATGGCCAGTATGGAATCTGCATGTCTCTGGGAATGTGAGAGAAAAACTGGTGTACCCAGACAAAACCAAATATACACTCCATAATGACCAGGCATGTGTGTTACTACACTTGGGCTGCTAACCACTGTGATGCCATGCTGCCCGTGTAAAGAAATGGAAGCATTATTTATTACATATTTTGAAAGTCAAGTCTTACTGTTCATCAGTATTAAAGTGGTACACAAATGAGCTCTGCATGAATTAACATTATTACTGTTTATTCAATTTGCAAGTAACTTGCTAAATAAATACATATCTTTATTAATCTAAGATATGATATTCATATTCTCTGGGTCTTTTAGTATCTCTGTTATAAGGACAGCAAAACACAAGTTACTCTTGTTATTTTCTCTTTTTTTGCTTTGAAGATGACCCTTTGAGATGTGTAAGGCAATGAAACGCACATATTCATATAGAGGTAACAAAATAAATAATATATTGCACATTTCAAATTACAGTTGAATAAATCAATACAAAAAATGCCCTGATTCATTAAAATAATTGTATGAAAGAAATAACACTCTTGATGTTTTGGTCTCCATTTTGCCTGATTTTCTTCTCTGTCAAGCAGGTGCATTAAATGTCAGTTTTGAACTCTTATTGCCTACTTGTGTGTAGTTTTGATTATCCATTGTAAAGTCTGGTTCCTTGTAGGGTTTGGCTTTTGGCAAACTCCTGAATCAAAGAATTTTTTAAAGATGGTCAAAATTGGATTGCATAGCAGATCCTTGAGTGATTTCCTTCTAGCACATCTAAGAATTGGCTGTTGAAAGGCTTTTGTATGGTTGCACTGATGCAGGTTTTCTTCTGAGGCCAGCAGCAATCCATGAGGAGTAAGTTTCCAATGATTCTGTTACTCAGGCCTGCAAAGCTCTTACATTTACAGCTTTAAAACTGAATTCTGGTCAGCATGATCCTTTACAGGGCGGCATGGTGGCGCAGTGAGTAGCGCTGCCGCCTCAGAGTTAGGAGACTGGGGTTCGCTTCCTGGGTCCTCCTTGCTTGGAGTTTTCATGTTCTCCCCGTGTCTGCATGGGTTTCCTCCCACAGTCCGAAGACATGCAGGTTAGGTACATTGGTGATTCTAAATTGTCCCTAGTGTGTGCCCTGGCTGGGATTGGCTCCCCATGACCCTGTACTTAGGATAATGGATGGATAATCTTTTACTGGGGGTGAGTATGTCATAGCTGAAGAAAATGAATAAAATATTTGAAGTGTAGATGTCAGAACTGCTGTCTGGAATAATTGTTGGCTCTGGCATTTTGATTTTCACGTGACAGTTCTGTTGTTGTTAAAAGCTAACTCTTCCCGTCACTGGTGGACAGTCACTTACACTCTATATCTGGAGATTTCAGTCCATGCCCATATACAACTCCCTTACCCAATTAGATCATTGCAATATCCTGTTCTTTGAGCTGACTTATGCTAGGCATACACAGTTTGATTATTTTGGAAATTATGGTAGAGTCTTTAGATGTATACATGCTCAAACTGTATCAGCACATGTGGTTTAGCGGGTCCACAGCTCAAGTCAACAGGGACACTTTTTAAATAAATAATTGCCGCACTTGCAGCTTAGAGAGGGGGTATGGTAGAGTGGTTCCCGGGTGAATTCGTGATGCGGGTGGTCCTTGCTTAAGTGCACAAGTGAGGAGTCATCCGCATCCGTAATTGATGACCGGGAGCTGCTAATTACCACACCTGATCCACGTCCCCGTGAAAAATAACAGAAGTGCGAGGTGACTAGGGGGAAAAGGAAAAAAAAGAATGGGAGGTTAATGGAGAAGAAGGAAACAGGACGGAGAAAGCCAGTGAGAGAGAGACAGTGAGAGAAAGAGAGTAGAGGAGTGACCAGGAGAAGGTTGGGTCGCCGCAGCGAAGGCAGAGGGATTCGGGGACGTGGGAAGTTGAAGCTCCAGTATGAGCGTCCTGGTCGCTGGGGAGCCCAAGTCTCAGTCTGGGTGAGCAGAACCGGAGCCTGGGATCAGAAAGGCCACCAGACCAGAGAAGTGAAGAAGGTCAGCTGCATGTAGGGTGATTCCCCTGGCGTATAGCCTGGATAGGAGAAACAGGGGAGTCACCAGTTAAAGAATGCCCTGGGCTTTGTTTTAAAAGGCTGCTTCCAGCCATTGTTTTAACCTCGTTGTTTTTAAAGGATTTTTTCTAGTGTGTTTTTAACCTCCAAAATTCACAGATTTTTATGGATTATTGATTTATTAACTTTGATGCACTGCACTTTAATTTGGACACTTTGTTTTTGGTTTGTTGATTTTTAAATAAAACCACTTTTTGCACCATCCCCTTGTTTCATTGTTTTGCTTCACTGTCCAGCTCATCGTGACATTACCGACGGTGTCAGGTTCAGAGCTCACAGAAGCAAGATGGGAGCATGGAGCGGAACCCGCATCGTCACAGCACATTCGTCCCAGCTGACATGGCACGACGTGGCTGCTCCGACTATATGTATACATGGATCCTGAAAGGCAGTTTTACCCATTGACATTTTGCAGTAAAGCCATCCAAAAGACAATATGACCACAGGCTTTTCAAAACGTCAACAAAGAAAGGAGGTGTGTTGCTGGCTCTTGCTGCACTGTTTTCTGAAAGTACAATGAAAAGAAAAACAAGTAACTAAACATGTGGGTGGTTGAAAGGCAGATAATATGGTCTGTCTGTCTTTTAGAGAGAGGAGGAGGTACAATATCCATATAATTTACTACTGAGTGTTTTTATTATGAGATCTTACATTCAATGTTTCTTAAGATACTTTTGTCATTGACCATTTGATGTATGTGTGTTGCATTGAAATCAATGGCAATACCCAAAGTACAGTGTACTGCTGTTGCTGCACAAAGAATTTCAGGAAACTGGAAATTTGACAGCGACATTAGAAAATTAGCTTGTGAGACTGCTCACACTACAAAATAACTGACTGAAAATTCTGACATGACAGAAATTCTCCCCATCGTACAACAGCTCAATCATAAGATGCACTCGGGTTTCGTAACCCCTCTCATGCTGCATGTGAGACAATGGCCAATAAACCTAAAGTTCACACCAATTCAGAAAATCAGTTAACAACTACAAATCCTGTTTAAAATTGTGCCAGAATCACACATAATATGCCCAGCGTTACAAAGCTTTCTAAACAGTCAGTTTTGTGTCAAATTCAGCAGCCATACTCATTTTGTAAACAAGTCCCCTGTATCAACAGAAAGAGTTGCTTCAAAAGCTACAATCCACAATAAATGACTCTTGTGACCCACAAGGCCTTCAGTAATCCAACTCAGATTCATCTGTCCAAGATTTTTCACAGATGCTTCCTCACCATATCTTTTGCTCAGCTTATTTATTGTCTTAACAACTTCTATTTTCTGGAGTCTTGTTCCCTATTACATTGTCAAGCCACATACCTTGCTCTGTCAGCACATTTCACAATGTGCTTTACAAAACAATCTACTCATTTCTCTTTTTACAATACATTATGAGTTAAAATGTAAAGCAACAGGGTAATACTTAAAAATAGCAAGAATATTTTAAGCAAGCAAAATCTTGTATCTTCAATTTGATGCCAGTTGTAAAATACATTACAGAACACCTTTCTTATCCACCAGAATCCAAAAGCTAAACCAGAAGAATGTTTATGAGTGGACTCAACATATTTATATGGTGAGAAGGCTTTAGGGGATTTCTAAATATTCACTCTCACTGTTTTACGCTAGTCAAATAGAGAAGAGCCTTTAAAGAGGACTGTAAAGACCACAGTTCTGTTGTTCTGAGATGATACGTGCCCTTTGCTATTCCTCCAGCAGCAGCATTCAGAACTATTAGTCATATAAGTCATTTAATACATCCATCTATCCACCCATTCCTATGCCCTCTTGTCCAACTCATGGTCACAGGGTCAATTAAAACATTTTGTACGAAAATCACTGAGAAGAGAGTTGCAGTAAATCAATCGAGATGTAATGAAAACCTGACAAATTATTCTGTGTCCCAGATGGAGAGAGAAGGTCAGACTTAGGCAATGACACATAGTGACAAAATGAAGCTGCAATTGCAAATGAGATGCGAGAGTCAGAGTTCAAACCGCAGCTAAGGATGACTCCAAGGCCAGGCACTGAAGTCAATGAGGCTTCTGAAGTTGGATCGCTGTAAAAGGGTAACACTTGTAGTGCCGTGACAGATGCATTACTATTACAAGTCATCTTCTGAATGTTTACTTTACTTGAGATATAAGTCTACAAAAAAAAAACTTTTCAAAATTGTGGACAAGTTAGAGATAACACTCTACAAGGTTAGTCATGATTCACAGTGATAATGTAGGGAATGGATTATAGGATGACAAATAGTTTTTTGACAGAAGTTCCAGTGTGCAAACATTTTATTCTAAAACAAAAATGATCTTATAGTACTCAACTGTACTGTAGGCAGTGGAAGGAAGACTTAAAAAAAAAAGAAGTAAAACTGTATTTTCTTTTACTTGCAAATGTGCTCAGAATTAGCAGTGTTGGCATAGATGACACAAGAAGTCACACTCCATGAAGTATATATGGCCCTGTGATGGACTATTGTCCAAAGTTGTTTCACGCCTTGTTCCCAGTGCTACTGCGATAGACTCCTGCCCCTGTGACCCTGACTTGGATTAAATGGATTTGAGAATGTTATACAGGATGTGCACTGTCCATGTCAAGCAAAAGACTTTTAATATGATGCCATAAAGAGCTCATCTCTGAAGAAACACACAGAAACAATCGGATCAGCTTCTGGGACAAGCAGCAAAGCTTTTGTTGTTGTTCAGTTTTGTTTGGTAGATTTTATACATTCCAGTAAAAGGACAATCACTTGACTCATGGACCAGCCAATGACATCCTGCTGCAGATTCATAGAAAAGTAGTCTTAGTTTTTAATTATAGCCATATATGCCTTACATATTTTTACAATTAAGAGTTTTCAGAAAGCCTGGGTCAATCCAACCAGCAAGAGAAAATTGATTGCATGCTGTAATATATTTTATAAGGATGTACAAGTGCATATATTTTAATATTCCTAATAGCTAAATTCAATTAATAGTATTCAATGAGGAGGTTTTGTGGGTTTTTTTTGTTTGAAATCATGATGTTTATGTAGTGTATGCTTTATGTGTGTTAATCAGGTGTTCTATTGTTGATCTAAGAAGCACATGCTTAAAGAAATCTTATCTGCACATCACTGCCAAATGTAAAATAGTTCAGCTGTGAATAGACATAATACCGTATATATGGCATTATAGTAGTCAGTTCAATATAACCTTCGCAGGATCTGCCCTGGAGAGAACATCAGTTTCTCACAAAGCCTGTTCACTGTCACAGGGCCAATCTGGTGTCGCCAGTTAACCTAACACACGTGCGCTCACACACACACACACACACACACACACACACACACACACATCTTTGTTGATGAAGTAAAAAAAAAATATCTAATCAAACAATCCCAATGAAGGCAATCATGCAGAAGCACTGTGTCTTTTAACCTTTACTTGTTTTCTTGTAGTGGAAAAATTCAAATTCTAGGCACTGGATTTGAAACAGCAATGCTAACCACTATGCCACCATGTGATAAAGTATGTGATGTTAAAGTAATTTACAATGATTTTATATGTATAATTAAGTCTGTAAAAACATAACATAGCACTTTGAGACAGTGTCTGCTATAAAGTACAATATATATCCTAAGGATTTTTTTTAACTTAGCTGTGGTGCTTTACCTTTTTAATGCTGGCATTGAAACCCACATCTCTACAAATGTTTTCTCCACCATATTTAATTTGGCAATTTAACAGAACATTTTAAATGAGACATTAAGAGGCAGCATTTTTACCTGACATTACACAGCAGTTCCATCCAAATAAAATGTGAGGTTTAAAGGCTAAGATTCAGTGAAATATTTTCCTTTATCACCTCAGTTTAAGATGACTGGAGAAATGTCTTTGCATTCAAAAAATGTGGATTTTTGTTAGCTTCAGAAAAATATGCACTACCTTGCTGAGAATCAAGTGTGATTTACTTTTCTATAATGAGTTTATGCTGTGCAATACATTGAGGATTATACCACTTTTATAATTATGATCAAATTGCCAAGCATAACATTATAGTATGGCTGTCCTTGCTGCTTCTTTATTATGTTGGGATCCTTTGTCACTAAAAATGTCTGTTCACAGTTCTGTCACCCATACTGTATGTACTGCATAGAAGTGTCTACATGCACCTCTATTAACTCACATACAGGCATAAGGTGTTTTCTGTAGTATTTCTAGTGCAATAATTTTCTTGCAGTGTTCTTAGTTTAGATGCAATTGGATAAAATAGAAAGAAAACCACCACTTTGTTTCTCAACAGTGATAGCATTATATATCAAAAAGCAAAAAAAACACGAATGTAACACAGAAAGTAGGTTATTCTAATTGTTGTAGTCAATGGAGTATTTAAAAATGTCAGCAGTATAAAATGGACAGTACAACTGCACAGTGGTTATAAGCACAAATCTCTTGCAGCCTTAGAGGAAAGGGTTACAGTCCAGGCCTAGTCACTGTCCATGTAGCTTTTTCACTTCTATGTGTTTCATGCTGAACAGCAAGACTAAACTGGCTCAGAGTTAACCAGTGAGTAGGTGTATACGTAGTTGTGCCCAGCAATGGGCTGTTGTCTTCTCCAGATTTGGTTCTTGTCTTGTTTCCAATAGTATCTGCCTTTGATTTACAAATTGACTGTCCAAAAGGAGCCATCTTTCCAGAAAGACAAATTAAGAGAGGCAAACTTCACAGTCAAAGATTCCTTTACAATATATAGATAGTATTCCTATTGTCCATTTTCTGTTCACAGTGGTGCAGTGGGTAGCGCTGATGCCTCAAAGTTAGGCAACCCGGGTTCGCTTCCTGGGTCCTCCCTGTGTGGAGTTTGCATGTTCTCCCCGTGTCTGTGTGGGTTTCCGCCAAGTACTCTGGTTTTATCCCACAGTCCAAAGACATCCTAAATTGTTCCTGGTGTGTGTACCCTACATGGGGTTTATTTCCTGCCTTGTGCCCAGTGTTGGCTGGGATTGGCTCCAGCAGACCCCTGTGACCCTGTGGTTAGGATATAGCGGGTTGGATAATGGATGGATGAAGACAGCTGCCCAATGGCTTGTCCAATAACATTATTAATAGCTTAACTTGTAGAATATGTCCAGCAGTTTATACAGACAAAACTTGTTGGGGGCTTGCAGATCATTTCAAAGAATGCATCAGAGCATTCATGATCAAAGACTTCCTAAAGTCCCTTGTGGATCATTTCACTTGTTATATTGATCTGCCAGTTTATGTTCTGGCACAAAGGATTCAAAGAGACTTGTTAAAGAAGAACAGCAAAAGATAAACTCATTCTAAAACTTGGTTCTCGCACACCCAGCACTGAACTGTGAATAATTTTTTAAGCTTACTGTTTTCTTTATCTTCTCATATTTATGTGTATGTCTGTGTATGTATTTTTGTGGATTTATTTTTGCCAATTTTATCTCTGGTATGTACTGTATATGTTATCCTTTGTAATATGAGGAATATAGAATTTTAAAATACACAAATGTTTTGGCCATACATCATGCATTTTTTTTAAATATACTTATATACGTAATCATGATGGTGCAGTAAGTAGTGCTGCTGCTTCACGGATACAGTATTCTGGGTTCAAATTCAAAGTTTGGTTGATCTCTGTATAGAGTTCCATATTCTCTCTATGAGAGATTTTCTGCCTAGTGCAGCGTGGAGAGTCTTTGGCCTTTGTAGCCCTAAAAATGCATTAGGCAGTCCAGAGAATGTTATGTTATTGGTGGTCCCATTTTTGGGATTAAGTCTTTCAAGACGGTTGTGGACAAAAGTGGATTGTTTGATTGTATTGGCTAGGTGGCATCAAAGATTGTGAAAACAAAGTGCTTGCTCACTTTTTGCATCTATTCTCCTTAGAGCACAGCAGCAAATACTGGCTGTCTCTCTCTCTCTTTGTCTTCCGAAGCAAAGTAAAGTGTATTGTTTCCATCCACCTATGAAAGCAAGAAATACAAGCAGTTGTAGTTGATAGCAACTGACAGCAAAACAGTGTCAAATGTATTACAGTGCGACTGGTTAGTTATGTTTTGCACAATTTGAAAATAAAAAAATTTTGTCATCTTTCAAAAGAAGTGAGTTTTTCTGAAAAAGGTCAGTCTTAAAAGAATTAATTGAAGACTATCCCTGCTATACAGGCTTGGCACAGTCTTGGCACACACGTGACTTTTAAACAACATCCCTTGATATTTTAATAACAGTTTTTGGTTTCTACTTATTAAAGAGCAAGTTTAAATAAATATAATTGTAATGTTATTCGCAGATTTACCACACTACCTCAACTTGAATTTTACTCTTTTCCATACCCACTGTTTCCAGGCAATAGGAATTACTTAAGGCCTTTTATGGTCTGTTACTATTAGATAGTAATAGTAATAGATTAGAATACAGGATATTAATTTTAATTCATTATGTTCACTGAATGATCTACATGTCTTACATTTTACAGCTGGCAGTATGCTAGGATCATGACCTGTTGGTTATCTAATTTTTGTTTTTTTTTATCATAAGCTTCTCTTAATAGTTTTGCTTGATTTGTGCTTTCACTTTCTCACCCAGTCCTTTTGCTTTTATTACTACTTTAACTACTTACATTTGCTTATATAATCAACATTTGGCATTTAAGCCACTCTTGTCATGCATTGTCCATCTCATCCTCTTTAATCTGATGAGGTTTCAGGACATTTGGAATGCACAGCAAGATAATGTTTTGTAGGAACTTTTAAAATGACCAGAATAAGTAACAGCTGTGGTTTCTGGCAGTCTCAGAAATTAATAGTATGCCATATAACTTTAAAATACTCTTTAGACTTTTTCAAAGGGACAGTAAATAAATCTCAGTAATTCAAGTTTGGATAATATATCCATCCATCCATTATCCAACCCACTATATCCTAACTACAGGGTCATGGAGGTCTGCTGGAGCCAATCCCAGCCAACACAGGGCGCAAGGCAGGAAACAAACCCCAGGTAGGGCGCCAGCCCACTGCAGTGGATAATATATGGAAAAATAAATCATTTGAAAGATTAAATCACTTGAATAAACAAAATTAAACCAAGAAATTTTAACCTTCTCTCCAGTGACAGTGATTTATTTTTTCAGTAGTGGCAAACAAACAACTTTTTATAAACTGTGCCATAACAGCTAACTAAAGCAATTCATAATAGTACTTCTTGTGATGGACGCTATATAAAATGAGGACAGATTGCATGATTACTCCACTTATGTCTAATACAAAAATGGGTGCGTCCGCCTTTAATGCAGTGCTGTTGATTGCTGTATAAACCTCTCTGTAACAGTATTCACCAGGAAAATAATGACTGATTTATTGTTCGAACAGTTTTGCTACCACTTTTCCTCAAGCTTGTAGAATTCACACATCCTGTAATTTATAAAATTGTTAAATGCCATTGTCCTGCCAAATTTGTGTTTATAGAGATATCTTAGAATGTAGAGTATTTGCGGCATCGCAGAATAAACCTGTATCCAAGTGCCTCAAAAGCCTTTAGAGATATAGTATTTAATGTGGTTTCCCATAAATAGCCATCTCGTTAGAAGCATAACTATGCTAAATGTATTGTGAATATTTAAAAAATGCATTTGGATTTTTTTTTTACTTTTTTGGTAGCTACCAAAAGCAGAAAATGTTTCTGCATTTTTGTAATTTCTTTCGGCTGACTCATATTTTCATCATATTGGAAAAACCCCCACTTTTATCTTAATGCTTGATAAAAATTAAAGATATATTTGTAGATTTTAGAAAGAATATATTTTTCAGGAGCTATCACATCAATGAAAACTTGTATAGTTTAGATATGTCTTTGCAAATATTGCACTAATACTGCGTTCATGCAATAGGGAACTGGGGGGAAGTATAAGATATTGGGTGATCCCAGTGGAACAATTCGGAAATAACTTTGTTGTTTTGTAAATTAGGTGAGTTTTGACATAAACCTAACCCTTTATTTCATTTCAATGTATAAATAAGAAAAACATTAACCAGGACAGAATTTTTGTGGTTGCATGCTGGATGCTTTTTATTTACACAAAAAACTGAGCTAATCTTAAACTGTTGTTTATGTGAGTCAAATCATTAAGTCAGCAACAAACATTTACTTCTCTCAAAATGCCAAAAAGAAATTTATATGAATACTATAAAGAGGGAAGTGAGGTGTCCCCAGGATTTGCTCCAAAAAGACCACTAAAACCTGTATGGAGCATGATTCATCTAACAATGAGATATACTATTTGTGTATGTGTATATACATATATACTGTATATGCATTTATTTTTGTAAGCATTCATTTTTTTCCAAGCATCGTTCCAGTTCATTTGTACTTGTTAATTGTACCGATGCATACATTCCCAGGGATGACATTTGTCTGGGGTCTACACAGATATAAATGGCACTGAACAGACTGTCCATGACAGGTAGTATGATAGGAATGCTATAATAATATGTTAATATATTATATATTATGTTAATATAATAATATGTTATTATAATATGTTATAATAATATAAGATAACATAATAATATAATGTATAAGATAACATAATGTTATCTTTCAAAATTATGTTGTCTGAGGGACCCTAACAAGCAGAAGAGATGGTATCATAGCATCCACTCTGCTGGTAGTGCTTCATTTAAGCATATTAATTTGGTTGCACTATTGTCTTTTTTTTACTGGGGGGCTTTGCCCCCTTCTTGCTTCGCCCCCTGCTTGCTTCACTTGCCAACCCCTTCCCACCCGTCAGCGCTACACGCCGTTGTGAAGAGAGGGGCTGAAGGCACCCCAAGGAGACACAGTCTCTCCTCTGAAACCCCTCTTAAACAGTGATACGATGGGAAACAAATACAATTGTTTTTTTTATCTCCTCTTTGCTCGATAAGCTGCTAGGTTACTGCTGCTGCCTTGCCGCATGATCTGTATTTCGTACAGCAGCTGTCATTTTGTCATACTGCCGTGTCTCCCTTCTCCCCCAGACATCCTCTAACATTATTCGATCTCTTTTCCCTGTTCCATTATTTTCCTTTTGTTTGTGCTAATGCAATCTATACTATCAATTTTTTGAGACTTTTGAATTTTCCTACTTCCATTATCTCTAATCAGCTCTGCATGTGAATCACACCAATGTTTTTGAACTTGTTATTTTGTCTTTTTCTGGCCTCAGACATGGTTAAATCTCTTGCCACAAAAACATTTTAAGAGTTGAGAGCACAGGAAGTGTGTCTGCCAAAAGCAAAGCAACAACTGAGAAGTTAGATGACCCTGGTCTTGTTTGAAAATGATTGTAAGTAGGGCATGACTTGCAAAAGTCACTGTCTCACAGGACTTGCTACCAAAAGTTGTAAGTATGATGTGACTTGACTGTCTTGCGGAACATGAAAGTGTCTCTCTTCAAAAGATCACGTCTTGTTGCAGGAAAAAAGTCTTGTCTCATCCCAGGATTTGTTTTTATAATAGTGAGGTATATTCACATTGGTTAGCTGACAGTGAAGCAGGACTCATTGCTAAAGATGATCAATAGCAGAAGACCAACAGCAGTCAACACATGTTGTTGTAAATGCCAGATCCTTACTGAGGATCACATACTGAGGTAGCTTTTTAACAGCCGTTCTTATGTGCACAGTTCCACTGTCTCATTTGTACAGCCATAATGTGCCATAATAGGTCAGACTGGTCAACCAGTTATTTGTATCACAAACAAAGGCATTCTGAGGCTACCATTATTCAGCCATGTCTGGTTGTCTTCTTTGTGTAGTATATCATCTGTGTGTACCCCTAATTTGAGTTTTCTTATAATGTATTTAGAAGACATAACATATACTCTGCCTAATATTGATAAATACAAGCCTACCTGCTTAGTTACTTTTGTTACACAGTAGGTACACCTAAATAAAGGCGTTTCCAATTGATCTATCGTGTTTTAAGGGTAATTAAAGGTATTAGCTAATTTTTTTAAGCAAACAGTTACATTTGTAGCAAGTAGATTTATCTGTCACATAAATTAAATGGATTTCTTTTAGTGAGCTGCTTTGTAGTCAGTTAAAGTAATTTTCGATGTGCATAAACAATAAAAAAAGCTTTTTTCTTTTATTTCTATGCATCACCCAGTGATGTCTGATTCTGATTAAAGTGATGTATATAAGAAGTAGAGTTATAGTGAGATAGTTATTATTAATTATGTCTTTAATTTCATTACTACTCAGTAGTAGTACTACTAGTAGTAATAGTAATGCCACATGAAAAGCACCATATTGCTTTATTTTTATGTTTAAAAAATACTCGTAAATAAAGGGGTCAAATATTTTCAAAAAGACAGCAGCAATGAGACTGGCTTGTGATTATTATGGCAAAGCAGCAGGAGATATTATCAATTTGATTGGGGTGTGAATCACAAGAACATGAGTGCTGATGGAAATGTGAGGATTTTCCAACCCTCAGTCATTTGTGCCAAGGAAGCAACATTGTCTCCAAGAAGAAGAGCAGGGGTGGGGGGAGCTGGGTTGGTTGGAGGAAATTCGATAAACCAAGACAGACTTCAAGCAGCTGGAGCCGTTAAACAAAGCAGCAGGGGAGAGGGGGGAGTGGGCTGCCTGTTAGAGATGTGAAGTTACTAATCAGCTTCACTGGATTCTTTATTTTCCTTGTTTCACTTTACACACTATCACAATGGCTAGTCTGGAAGGAGCCTAACCTACAGTTCTAGCTCTAAGGTCACATAAATCAATGCTCACATGGTGAGAGCCTGTGTCCTGGACAGTCATTGACCTGATTAATATACATGGATTATCAGTTGTCATAATTGCTCTTTTTATTGTAGTATATTTTTGATCTTGACTGTGAAGCTGAAGTTTAGTCAGCTACTCTCATTAGTGGAAGCTGAAGAAATACAAAGGCATTTATAGGAACATTGTTTTCTTTTACTGTACTGTAGTTTAAGGTATCTGTCTCAGTGCATTTTTATAATGGATGTATTTCTGTTTAGAATAATAACACAACAGTAATCAGAATGATAGTTACATATGTACATCATCTATATACTGTACTTATCTCCAACACACACAAACACACTGATGAATAATTCAAAGGCTGATTTGTAACAAAACTAATGTAAGTAATGTGCACCACAAGAGCCACAAAATAAATTAAGGATATGATGGTACAGAAGAGAAACTGAGTCTGTGCATTGTGGTGATTTACAGTTTTTAAATCCTGCAATACTGACGCACTTGATCTTAAGAGCTATGTCAATGCACTGCTATAAATAGGATTTGAACAGAATTAAAAGTACTGCAAGCAGCATGTAAGGTTTTCCTACAATTCATCTTTGCAGGACAACAGCCAGTCCCCAGGTCACTTCATTTTTCAAAACAGAGGTTAACAATGCCTTTTCAAGGAGTTGTGGAGAGGCCCTGTATTTACACTATCGTTTTCTGTTTTCCTTAATTTGTTCATATTTTCTTTAACTTTAGGGATTGTACCTTAGAGACTATTTTGCTGTGTGAAATCTGTCAACTGTTACACCTCCCTACTTGTAATGTATTTGTATTCAAGTAGTACTGTTGAATATTTGGTACTTAAAGGTGTAAAAAGAGTTGCACAGGAAGAAAAATACCGAAGAAGTCTATGGTTTGTTTTAGACCTAATTAATTATTTAGCAGACTATTTCAATTTAGAGCAATTTCCACATTATATGTGTATATTGTAGAAGAATGTTTTGAAGACATGATGTAATCTCAAGCCCAAATTAATGGCAAAGGCCAAATTGCATAAATAATATGCTCTACTATGGAAAATCACATGAACACAGGGAGAAAAACTGACCCTAAGAAACAAAAATAAGATAATAAAACACCTATGATCTTTTAGGTCTCACTAAACTGTCTAGTTTTTTGGGTGGCTATCAATGTAGAATCATATAATGCACTCACAATATTGCCTACAAGTCTTTATGTCCAAATTCTGGACTCAACTTCAAGCCCTACTTGACTTCAGGGATAAGACAGTTTAATAGTCCTTCCTGGGGCTGCTTTCAGGGAAGACTCAGGGATTACATACATGATCGTGTTTATGATCTGGAAGCCCTGAACCTAATGTCCTAGAGCTCCTTCTCACAGTTCTAGCTACTCCTGCAAACATAGACCACATAGCTGATATGGGGTCATGTCTATTGTCATATGCTTGCAGTACGATGAGATTGTTATTGGGATAGTGACAGTAGCATGACAGGCCGGAAAATAAGTAAATCCAACAGCAGACAATTAATATAACACCAAACCTCCTTAAACACAACTTCAATTGTTGTGTATGTATAAATGAGAAAAAACAATCATGTACACTTTGCAGCTGAGAGAAATACAGGTAGTGTCTGATGACTAACTTTATGAAAGCTGGTTCTGAATCTAGTGGTGTGAGCACAATTTGTCTTGTACTGTTTTTCGGAAAAAGAAGGGAGAAATGTGAATGTGCAGTATAGCAGAGTTCTTTAAAAATAACTCAAAGCTTTTCCAAGGCATTGTGTGTTTCATTTGTTCCATGTGCTAGGAAAGTAGTGATACGCTGAGCTGACTTTGCCACCTTCTTCTGTCCTTTGTGTTCCTCAGCAGAGTGGGTTCTGTACCAGAATATAATGCAGCCAGTAAGAATGGACTCGTCAGCTGTGTAACTCAAAAAATTGGTGAGCATAGATTGAGACATCAAGGATTATCGTAGATGCATGAGGAAGTGAAGGCAATGGTTAGCCTTCTTTACTGTAGAGATGTGTTGTGTTCACTTCAGGGATTTCATTGATGGTGAAACGTAAAACTTCTCAGCATCTCCACACTGTCCCCTTCAATACAGATGCAAAGGTGATCTCCTGCTTCCTGAAGTCTATGACCACGTTCCGCCATTCCTACAGTATGGGAGAGATTATTCTCCTGGTAGAGCTAGAATGCAAACTCTATGTCATTGTTAGTGGTTAGTCCTAGGACAGTGATGTCAATAGCAAATTTAATGATGGAGTTGCAGCTGTGTCTGGCTACAGATTTGTAGATCACTAAGGAGTACAATAGAGAGCAGAGCACACTGCTCTGTGGTGTGTCTGTGTTGAGGATCAGTATGGAGGAATAAATGCTGCCAATCTGCTCATTTTGGGGTCTGACAGTTAGAAAGTTCAAAATCCAGTTGCAGAGGGTAGCAGTAGGTCCTAAGGATAGAATATGTTTGATCATATTTGATTGTACAGTACTGCTAAATTCTGGTCTTTTATGCTGAATCTGTAAACTGGACAGCATAGTAGTTTGTATTAGCCAGATGTACCAGGATGCTACGCAGTGCAATAGATATGACATCTTCTCCAGACTGGTTGTGGCAATATGCCAAATGGAAGTAGTCCAAATAATAATATAAAATTATATTTAATTTGTTCCAGAATCAGGTCCTTGAAGCGCTCATTAATTATTGCAGAAGATGCTCTCCTTGCCTTTTAATGGTCAAGAAGGATTTTCATTAAATCATTTTTTGCCCACACTGCTGTTTCCGCTGTAGTACAAACTTCAGCTGGCATTCCTAATCTCACAAAAGCATATTTTCAAGAAATTGCATAAACTATTTTATACTTAGGGAACATACAAGGTAAATAACATGCTTGGAATTGCACAAGTAGTTGGTGGTGGGAAATTACAGTCTTAATAGCTTTGTCTTTTGGCCTCTCTGCCTGTCTTAAGTTCCGAAGCAGTGGCACATAGTTAACTAAAGTGACTAGGGCTTTGAACTTTAAAAGCACAAGGTTGTATGTTCAGTGCCCCCTCCTACTAATTGCTTGACCCTTCACCTGATCGTTCTCCAATTGAAAAGTGAATATTTGTAATGCTAGTCTCTGGCTGTCTGTGATGCTGAAGTGGATTTAGTAGCTTTAGTAATGGATTCATAAATTGACAATTATATCCTTATCCTCTAAGTCGCCTTGGGTCAAGGTGTTGAATAAATGTACAATAATAATATTGTCAGTGATATATGTTCATGTGTGGCAATGTCTTCATGTCTGAGTTCTTGAAATGGTTGTGGCCTAACCATATCCAATACCATTGCTTAATTGTTCCTGTTAAAACACCTGTTCCTTTAAAGGTACAAAAGTAGATACTGAATCCATTTATATTAAACTTAGTCACTTGAAAAATCCCTCTAAAACCTAATGAGCTTAAACAGCACCTAGAAAACCTTTAGCCCAGAGAATGTTTCCCCAAATGGAAGTTGCAGTTTAGATCACGAGCTAAATGGGATTGTATAAGTGTCCTTGAGGTTTAGGACAGAAAACCCACACTCCAAGCTTTCAAGACAATAGCAAAGAGTCCCCTGGGAGAAATGCTGGTGTTCTAAAATGTCAACTGCTCAAAACGACACATTCTCAAATGAATTTTAAGGTTTCACAAAAACACTAAAATCAGGACCAGTCTGAGGAATCTGGAATGAAAACAGTGTGGCTTTTCAGGTTCCTCGCCCATATACACTCCTTCCCAAGTTTGAATGGTGCAGCATTCCTAACCACAAATAATACTGGTGTTTCAACATCTGTCCCAGGTTAAAATATTTTAAAATGTTATTTTTTTATTAGTAATGATGACTACTTTTCAAGTTTATTATGCAAATGTTTAAGTGGACGACAGGAAGAGTGTCCAGTTAATCATTTTTTGTGCATTGTCATCAATCTGCAAAGGATTGATTAACATATAATAGCAACTTAATGAAGTTATATAATTGACAAAACAAACCACCAAAAAGTTTAATTAAATAATAACTGAAGGCTGAGAGCAACTAACCACCATTTGTACATTGACTCTGCATAAACAATGATCATTCCTGTTAGGCTGTAGATTGTACACCACTGCTTTTCAGTCAGGGTGATTCAGTGTTGATTTGCTTAAAGGCAAATGAAAATCAGTGGAAGTGGAAGTGTAAGACATGCAAATGAGCAGCTGTAACAGAGCAAGAAATCTTTTCTTTTTGTTATAATGTACAGTTGCTGCCAAGTTGTGGGTAGGTTAGCAGAGGGGAAAAAAACTCACTAGAAGGTCAACAACCCTCTTGATAGCAGTTATATGGCTTGACCTAGATTGGCCAGTTACCCTCAGATTTACGTTTCTATTTAGTTTTGTCTTGGGTTGTTTTAGGGATAAAACCCATTCTGTCATCTACCAGTGTGTCTCACTCACACAGTCCAAATATTCCTTTCATGTCATCCCTTACACTTCCTTTGCAGTGTGGCTCTAGAATGAGTCATTCTCCACACCTAAAATATCCTGTTTTTTTTTTATTTACTATAATAATAATTATAATACATTTTATTTATTTAGCATCTTTCCCAAGCTCAAAGCACTGCATAGAATTTCAAAACGAACAATGAGAAAAAATGATCATGTAAACAGCACTGGACACAAAATAATACCAGCATAAAACACTAAATAAAAGATAAATATAGGGAACACTAAACCCTGCATCAGTGACAATAAATGATAATAAGATACAAAAAAACAAAATACTACAAGAAATACATGAACAAATCAAATCATTTGTAATAGAAATGCATATCATCCTGATCACCTGGATAGAGAGGGTAAATTGAGAGAAAGTCTCAGTACTTTTTAAAAGAATAACTGAATCAGCCGATCTAATTTAAAGACACCATTGCAAAGCAGTGGCGCAATGGAGCTGAAGGCTTTGTTACCCTTAGAGGACTGGTTAGTTTGGGGCACAATGAGACTGACAGCATCAGTGGACCTTAGTGGGCGCACTAAGGTGGTGGACAAGGTTACTAATGTAGTCTGGTGCAAGGTCATTTAAACCTTTAAAGGTTAGTAATAGAATTTTACTAGCTGAAGTACCCAGTGTTGTCCAGATGTATTTGTAGAATGAGTTAAGGAAACAAAGCAAAGGTTAATGTTTTGTTTTTTCTAATGTGACCTTTATTATTACTGCTAGCTGTCCCATCCACACTGCCTTTCTTTCAATGTCTCAGCTCTTGTGAGAGGAGAATTTGTTCTTTTTTGGTCTGATTTGATTCCAGAATTGTGGTAACTGCTTGATGGGTTGTACAGTAGCTGTGAACGCTGTCATGTCTGACTTGTTTTCCTAGTTTAAGGCAGACAATTCATATTGCTTCTGTTTTAAAGAAAAGCCCACAATAAGCGATAGTTAAACAATAACCCTTTGATTTCCTTTGTGTTGTGCTACATTTCCACTCTTGATCAAACCTGACCCAACACCCACCTTGCAAAAATGCAAGGTACTTCTTTTTATATTTGTCATTTCTCAGACTTGTTTTATGACATATTTGTTCATTTTTTATTATTTCATTTATATCAATTATGTGCATCATTCTTTATTTTTGGTTTTGTCTCTGTGTATAAGCTGCCTTTACTATGTTTCATATGTTTTGAGGGTGATCCACCAAGAGGTGGTGCTGCCTGTCAATCACTGCCAGTAACTACCCTCCACCTTATAAATCTGAAGGTTCTTACACAGCTCCTGGTGAATCATTTTGAATTTGCTTGTTTCGTTTTGTGCTTTTGTGATTCATGGGATTTTTTACCATTTTGCTAAGTTTTTTAACTTTCCCATTGGATTGTGTACTGGGACTTGTGCTGGCAACTCTTTTTTGCTTTATGTGCTCTATAGAGCTTCCTGTATTTACAGAGCTGTCAGTGAAATAAATCTTGGTATTTTATAAGGATTCTATGCTTTCACTTATTACTAGACTGCGTTTGATGGGTATCTGCTTCTCTAGTGGGCATTATTGGAAATGTTTGGGATTACGTGCTTTGGAACTCTCTAATGCAATATTACTGTAGATAGAAGCATCAAGCGGTGTTTAGAGAATTTCAGGTCTGAATGAACTCCAGAATTGTAGTAACTCCTTGCTGGATAATCACAAATGCCTGTTAGTTCAATATGAACAGTTCATAGTGCTTAAATTATGAATAAAGTCTAATACAATAAGAATTAAACAACAACTCCATGATCTTCCTTTGTGTTGTGCTTCTCTTCCACTCACAATCAAGCCTCACTGAACACCACCCTGCAAAAGGGCACTAGATTTTTTTTTTATATTAGTTAGAATTAGCATGTAGTTGTTCCCCGGGTAAGTAATGTTAAGCTAAGTGTGTCAAGACCAAAACAAAAAAAAAAAAAAAAAAAGCAGGATCCCCAGGGTTAAAATTTTGAGTTCCAAAGTAGTCAGTCTTTGTCCATATAGTCTTAGAGAGCAACTATGTAAAATTGGGTCCATAGGGAACATACAGACAGACATTCAGTCTAATAAGACATGAGGAGTCATTGAAGGCAGAGAAGGATGACTGTTATGTGCTTGCTGATGTAGGTCTGTGTAAGATCTACTGGAGGTGTGATAAAAGATTAGAAGGGGTACCTGCCAATAGGAAATTACAGTTGTCAAGATACAGGTTTCTCAGCATTAGAAAAGGATTGGAATGAACAAACACAGGATAGGCATCAAAAGCACTCTTTAAATGTAATTGATTGACTGACTGATTGATTGATTGATTAATCTTCCTGAGGTAGAAGTGAGAATGTTTATTTATGTGATTTATGCATGTAGAATTTGAAAGGGAGAAACCAGAAATGACACCAAGATTCCTTACAGAAGCAGGTATGATTATATCATCATCAGGATTGATTTAAAAGGAGTTCATTTTCTTAAGCTGAGCTTTAGTGCGAATTAGCATGACTTTGTTTTTGTTAGTTCAATTTTAAAGAATAATGTTACATCCAGGTTTTAATTTCACTGAGGCAAGTTGTAAACTGAGAACAATCTGTTCATCATCCACTTTTAACAGTGAAATAGATCTGAGTATCATCCACATAAAAAGGATAACCACTCCAAAGCTACAAATAATATGGCTAAGGGGAAGCATGTAGATTAAGAACAGCTGAGGACCATGGACAGAGCTTTGAAGAGTTTCTTGTTTGTGTGGAGCTGAGCTGGACTTGCTTTAGCCAGAACTAACAAACTCTTACCTGTCAGTCAGATTGGACCTAAACCACTGGAGGGCAGTACCAGGGATGCCTAGAATGTTCTCCATTTTGCACAGTAGAATATCATACTTGACAGTATCAAGTGCTGCATTAAGTCTTAACAGAATTTAAATGTTATTTTGCCCAAAATCTGCTGCCTTAAGCAAACCATTAGTTAATCAAGCAGAGTAGTTTCTGAAACCTGACGGAATGGGTTCCATCAGCATAAGTAATTGGTTAGTTCAAAGACCCAGAACAAGTTTGAGAACACACTCCCAACTTTCACTCAACTCTTAAGTGACCCTTTCCTCCTCCAGTGAAATGTGGCACATTCATTTTATCATTCTCATCTGATTTATATAACATTTTCTTGTTGTTCTGCCTTAAGCCTATGTAATATGCATACACTGGAGTCAGTGTAGGGCTGTATCCGAGTGCATCTGTAAAGGATAAAAGGTTAAAGGTTAATTCTATGCTGAAGAGGAAAGAGGGTTAAAAACCCAGGTTTCAGCTGTGTGACCTTTATCAGGTAACTTTCTTTCTGTTTCATTGTGAAAATAACCTTTAACCTGTCTTCATATGAATACACTTCCTCATGAAGTTTTCTTAAATGTACATGCTTAGTCCAAGACAGGCTGTTTTAAGAGGTAGAGTAAGACATGACTCCAGTAGCCTCCTTCACAGACATCACACTTGGATTACTATCACCACAAATACTTTTGAAGGCTTTACCACAGCAGGAAACTTTACCGTGATTTTTCTGGGTTAAACAACCATGCACTTTACTGCCTTCCAGGTCATTCCTGTTTCTGCTTTAAAATCCATTGCACCACTTTTACTTAATTTGTAGTTTACTGTTTCACAGATCTATGACTGTACACATACACCCACCAGCCACTTTATTAGGTACACCTTGCTAGTACAAGGTTGGACTCCATTTTGCTTTCGGAACTGCTGTAATTTTTCATAGCATTGGTTCAACAAGGTGCTGGAAACATTCCTCATGGATTTTGTTCCATATTGACATGATAGCATTATGCAGTTGCTGCAGATTTGTCAGCTGCACATCTATGATGTGAATCTCAAGATTCTCCACATCCTGAAGGTGCTCTATTTGACTGAGATCTGGTGACTGTGGAGGCCGTTTCAGTACAGTGAACTCACTGGCATGTTCAAGAGACCAGATTAAGATGATTTGAGCTTTGTGACATGGCATTTTATCCTGCTGGAAGTAGCCATCAGAAGATAAAGGGATGGACATGATTGGCAACAATACTCGGGTAGTCTGTGGCATTTAAATGATGCTCAATTGGTACTAAGGGCCCAAAGTATGCCAAGAAAATACCCCCCACACCATTACACCACAACCATCAGCATAAACTGTTGATACAAGTCAGGATGGATTCGTGCTTTCATGTTGTTGATGCCAAATTCTGACCCTACCATCTGAATGTTGCAGCAGAAACTAAGACTCATCAGACCAGGCAACGTGTTTCCAATCTTCTATTGGTCCAATTTTGGTGAGCCCATGCAAATCGTGGCCTCAGTTGCCTGTTCTGAACTGACCATCTCTTGGTGTGGTCTCCTGCTGGTGTATCGTATCTTCTTCAAGGTTCGGCATTATGTGCATTGAGATGCTCTTTTGCATACCTTGGTTGTAACGAGTGGATATTTGAGTTTCTTTTGGCTTTTTTATCAGCTTGAACCAGTCTGGCCATTCTCCTGTGATATCTGATATCAACAAGGCATTTTCACTCAGAGAACTGCCATGCACTGGATATTTTCCCTTTTTCAGACCATTCACTGTAAACCCTAGATATGGTTGCGTGTGAAAATTCCAGTAGATCTGTGTTTTTTTAAATTCTCAGATCAGCCCATCTGGCATTGAGAACCATCCCAAGTTCAAAGTCACTTAAATCACCTTTCTTTCCTATTCTGATGCTTGGTGTGAACTTCAGCAGGTCATCTTGACAATTTCTACATGCCTAAAGGCACTGAGCTGCTGCCATGTGTTTGGCTGATTAGATATTTGCATTAACAAGTAGTTGAACAGGTGTACCTAATAAAGTGTCTGGTGAGTGTATATCTGAGTCCAATCGGTGCTTTTATTTAATTTTTATTCCCTTCCAAGTCTATAGCTTATGACAGAAATGTAAATTACACATCATAGTAAACATCAACTGGAAAAATGTATGTAAAAAGAATGGATGGATTTAGCAAAGACACTTCTTTTTTGTTGTACATTTAAAGACACAGGAGTCTACTTAGAATTCTTTTTTCCCATTTGGTTTCATCTTCATTTTATTTCTCTCAGCTTGTGAGAGTCCCACCTCCCTTAACTGTTCCAATTAACAAGGCATTGGCACAGGTGCCAACAGTGTATTAACCTACTGAGGAGTAGCTCATTCAGTGTGAATTGTATTTATCAGAAAGAGGGCTGCTTTAACAATATTAAGTAAAAAATAAGAGAATATGGTGTTAACAGCAAAGTTCAGTAAAACTTATTTGCCTCTGTGTATAAATTACACACCTTCTTTGCATTACTTAAAAAAGTAAAACACACACGGCTTGGTAGCTCTTACACAACCGACTAAGAGCAGAAATAGCCTGTCTAATTAAGAAGGAGCAGTTAAAAGCAGAAACTGGCATGGGAGTAATAAACTGCTTGAAAGGAAATCCATCAGGGAGCAGTGGTCCTGCAGGACTAAGTCATAGAAGGGCTTCCACGGGACAAGCATGTTGCAGAGCAAAGGCCTCAGAGCGGTGTTGTGTCCTGGATGATGATGTTTTTCATTGAAAACATCACATTTACTTTATTTTCTTCTTTTACACTATACAATTATTCAATTGTTAGCAAAATTACTGTATTATATAGATTGAGAAAAATAGTAGTCCCCTTGCATTTGCATCCGCAGCTGAATTCAGAAATTAATGAAGTGCTCGACAAGCAATTTATTAAAAAGCAGCTTTGTAGGCAACCTAGGCAAATTCTGTTTCTTAAAATTTGTCCAAGGTGTTGTTGCTCATTTTCTTGAATACTAAACACATTACTACAGAGGAGCATTAATTCAATCTGTGTTATGCCCATATGGAGGTTCAAGGCTTCCACTTCCTCCACTTCTGTCTGTCCATGCCTCCCTTATCTTTTATTACACTTAATAACATTGTTCTTGGCTCTTCTCTTGACCCTTTCTTTCCTTTTTATTGCCTGAAGTATTCCACTTATCTAATTTTGTCTCAAATGGTGTACAAAATCCTTTCATCCTTTGCCTATTAGTTTTAAATCTTACAGTTGTGCCACTTGATTGTTTTTTTTTTCCAAGGATCTACAAGTCTTTATCTCACTTCCCTTCAGCATGTGTCTTTTTTCATGTCTCTGAAATATGAACTCAAATGTTTTACTCAGTCTTGAGTTCCTTCATCCTATGTATAGAGCATTATTTACATAGTGCTAATTAGAGAGTAAACTATTCATTTCCATGAACATTTTGTAGATGACAGAATGAACATGATCACTCAGTATGACCCTAGTTAAACATGTTTCAACTAAAGGAAGTGCAACAATAAATCAAAGTTCTGGTCAAGGGAGTTTACAGTATGAGTATCAGCATCTGTCAACCAATCTAACTCCAAAGTGGGCACCATCGCGAAAATATAAAATAAATCTCATCTCATTTCAGTCTAACACCTGCTTAAATTATATTCAGTGTCACAGGAGGAGCCAGACAGACCTTGTGTCAGCAGCAATAGGTCCAAGGCCTAAAGCGACCCTGGTCAGTTTACCAGGACCCATAGTAAAAAAAAATAAATTCATATATCAGAACATGTATGTTTTAATTTGTGAGCTTCTTAATTATATTTGGAGCCTAAATCTGTACTCACTGAGCTCTGAGTTTGTGATCCCATCTCATCTCACTGGAATCTATGCATCTTAGCATCTGCTGATTAGTTCTCAAGCCTTGGTGGGCCTGATGCCAGGTTTCTTATTTCTACATTCAGATCTGATGGAAGCAGAAAGCACAGTGATAGCAAACAACAACATCCATCCATCCATTTTCTAACCCGCTGAATCCGAATACAGGGTCACGGGGCTCTGCTGGAGCCAATCCCAGCCAACACAGGGCACAAGGCAGGAACCAATCCTGTGCAGGGTGCCAACCCACCGCAGGACACACACACAAACCCACACCCACACACCAAGCACACACTAGGGCCAATTTAGAATCGCCAAACAACAACATGACAGTTTTTTTTCTTTTTGTTTAGTGCCATTTAAAAGATTGAAAATTACATTATACATTAAAAACATAAAAAAAAAATATCTTCAAAAATACATGCAGATTATACACTTTCAAAACTTTTAAAGAAATCCAGCAGTTGCAGGGGGCTGGAACCTCTTATAGCACCACTGGGCATAAGACAGGAAACAACCCATACAACCTAGTATGGCACAAGTCCATCACAGGGACCACTCTGGGGCCCATTAGCCTCATCGGAATGGCCTGGTAGAGGTATATAGAAAACCCAAACACAACCCACTTGGACTTGAGGAGAACATGTAAAGTCTACGCAGATGATGAATAGACAAGGGATTCAAACCCTAGAACGGTGAATCCTTAATGCAGAAGCACAAAACGAGGTACCAACTTCTGGTTTAATATACATTTGTGCCATTGAACTGTATTAACACTTCTTTATGCCTTCTGATGCTGGATACTTTAGCAAGTGTATTTATTATTTTAATTTTTTTAAATTATGTTTTTTACACAGTAAAATTAGAGTCATTTAAAGCTTTAGTTTCCTTCCATGTGCATATGCACTTTAAGTTGTAATTGTGAGTGCTTTAAAGTAAATGAGACTCAAACAAACTAATCTATGCCTGCTTTATATCAACCTAGAAAATGATAAATAGTGAGTGTATGAAGTTTTACTTTCAGTGTTGTTTTAGGTAGGAAACATGATTTAAAACAAAGATTGTAACACTTCAGCAATGCACTTCTAATTTGGTTATTACTTACAAAAATTGCAACCAACAGCCTCCACATTTTGAGGTGTTTTTAGGCACAAAGTGCAATGTTATTATTCTAACATTTGTGCATTTTTTATGGTAATCAAATATGCATGCCGAAAATGTGATGTACAACCCTATACCTTACTCTGCATTCAGGTTCAATTGCACAATCTTTGTCATAAATATTACACAAATGTGGATTTTCCTTCATGCGCATTTTTGGAAGTGAGTGCTGCCAGACATACTATCTCAATGATTGTTTATTTGTCCATTGAGAAACCTGACTTAGCTGGCTTACACGTCTTTCTACCTGCCACTGTAATGTACTTTACTTGGTTTGGACCTGTTCATCTTGCTTGATGCTTCTGTATTTGTTGGTTTGGTTGACAATTGTCTTGTGAACAATGATAATGCAGTCTCATTCTTTTTGCTGGCTTAGTTTCTTGTAGAAAAACACGTGGTAGACCTTATCCCCAAAATGTCACTATTTAGTAGCCTGAAAAAAATAGGCAGAGTACATATTTAACTGATTGTAGCAAAAGAAAAATATGATCAAATGACAGAACACCATACTAATTGTTGAATTATGAGAATATTCCATTTATTTTGTTTTATCCAGGCCAACTTTCTAAATTCTACATGCATAAGACACGTTTGAGTGTTTGGCAAAAATGTTAAAGTTATGAGAATGGATAATGAAAGTGAAGTTAATAACACGTTTAGCCCTACCAGTGTATAATAAACTGGGAATATAATAAACACAATCTCTGTGTTGATAGCATCAGAACAAGCAGTGTATAAAGGGAACAGAGCTGAAAACATTTAAACAGTACTACGATGTATGCCAAATATCAGTAGGCTGAGCTCAGTTTGGTTGGTCAAGGAAGGTTACATAAGCTGGGGATCAAGAAATGAATAATAGCATACATTTTTAATTCTTATGGAAAGATATGGGACAGCTAAATCAGAACACACACTATAGGTACCTAAAGTAGTTTATTAAAACAGTAAATACTAAATTTAAACTGTTCACATGTTAAATATATGACAAGTGGCCAAAAATAACAGAACTAAATAAGTCTCCAGTTACAATTTTGCAACTACTACAAGTCATAGTGTAACAGCCAGTCTTAGAAGGATATAGCTTTAAGCTAAACACATAATACTAGTGTTTCTAGAACAGAATCTAATTTTCTTTCATACTTGCTCTATCAGTAATACAGTGTGCTAATTGAGTCAGTGTGTGTTTGGAATTAGTTTCATTGCTAGCATGGACTGATAGACCCATTTGCAGTTTGTGAGTGGGATAGGCATACAGTTTTCTGACCATATAGAAATGTTTCAGCTTTATGAGAGAAACAAACAAGATATACGCTATTATAGAACTTTTCTTAAACAAGAACTTTTCTTTATTTTTTAATATCTATTTTTTCTCTATTTTTTGTGATCTGTTTTACTTTGAACTTTTACTAAAGCTTTTAAAAACGAAGATATTATGTCTGTGGAATCATTTGAACTTGTCAGTCTATTGCTAGAATCCCATGAAGGAAACTAAAGCTGCAGAACGTTGGTAATTTTGGGAAAATGCAGATACATATAGTATGTCTCAAATGTTTTTTAATGTAAGCCTCATTTCATGAAGCCTTTGCTTTGGCAGCACAGTGGCAACATAACAGAATCCTGGTCATACCACTGCCTTTGCAGAGCTTGCGGGTTTCATGAACTTTCACCCTAAACACACACTTTCTTAGGGTTTTGCCCAGATACCCCATTTTTCCTCCCACATCTCAAAGAGTTACTGGAGTAACTCTGGATGTATAGTAGATGTGAATAGCATTTCCTTCTATAGTAAGATGAAGTAGTCACATATGGGAGGATAAGAGCTAAGCTGATAAAACCTTTCTATTTAACATACAGTTATATATGTTTTAATAGTCCCACAGAAATATGAGATGTTAACTCACATCTCCAAAAGTAAATAGCCTAAATATCCTTAAACTGAAGGTACAGAAAAACTGCTTCTCTGGTGCATAAACAACACTTTTGAAATCCACAGCTTATTCCCACAATTGAAGACAGCATAATAAAGGGTTAGTGTGATGATGTCTATGAGGTATCTGCTCACCTAATTTTGGAACCTTTTTTCAACTCTTTGGATGAATAGTTAAAAACCTTTGCGTGTGGTAGATCATTTTATGGAGTTAGGACTTCAGCTGACTAACATTCTGGTTATTAGACCCCTTTTGTTTCTTGGTTTATGAGTTCTCTCATTCATTTTCTCATCCTTTGCATGATTTTGCCTTTTTGGCAAATGGTTATGCCAAAGATGTCTTGTGAACGAGCCAAGGTTTAGTCTTGAAGTTTCTAGCAGTGTCTTAATGTGGATATAGGGTACCTGCAGTATTTCCTATAGGGAAGAGATGGGGGCTGCTTCAAACATAACACATCAATTAATAAATAAATAAACAAAACATCTGAGAATGTTTTACATTTTCCATTGTCTAAATGCACATATTTTCAATTTTACACATTTGTATTTTCAGTTCTATATTCTATAAATTTCAGTTTACTCATCCTTTTTATTTATATCTACATGCTTTTATTTACATTTTAAACTCTTTTGACACTTAATAAACTGAATCTTCTATGAACTGTTTTTTTGTATTACGTATCCTTTTCAGTAAAGTTGTGGATCCATTAACTCCTTTTCACTGATGCTATGTTCATGCAACAATGGCATTCTTTGAGAGCATATATAGTAGCTCAGCTTTTACGCATTCATTCCCCCTTGTTTCTTTTGTTAAGTTTAATTAACTGAATATCTCATTTTATCCACATATACTTTATGCCAACTCAATCTTTAGCTCACAACCAACTTCTCTACTGGTCTTAATGCACACAGTGTGCTAAGTCACAATACACACACCATGCAATAGTATGGAGTGTTTTTTATGTTAACCAATCAGGCTTGATAGCATTACTTTTTATCTGTCTATTCATATTGCATTGAAAATATTTCAAATAAAGTATTCTTAGGGTACAATACTGGGTGGCCCAGATCTAATTAAGCAGATCCAGATCGTCTGGATGACTTTCATTTATGTGGGGACGATTCCAGTTCGGCGCAAAGACGATTCTTCACGTTGTCAGTTCGCACACTTCTCGATGGTCCGTGATTTTTCGCGTGATTTTTTATGTAATAAACTTAATAGGTTATAGTGTAATGAAAATTGCATAATTAGATCTGGACCACCCTATATATAGACTATGACTGCAACATATATTACCAAAATACTAAAAATCATTTAACATTCAAAACTACATCTTTACCCTGTGACCCTGTTAAATAGGTTTGGAGATATTACATTATGTTATAAAAAAACCTACACTGTAGAATAAATGTGTTGCATTCACAGAAACTGTGTTAATATGTTCATATCAAAAAGAAATAAAATGGGAACAAAGCAGGTCTTGACATAAGTCGTCTTCAAGGTGAGGACACTACTGTTTGCTTACACAGGACTTCACTAAGGTCACTGAAGGCACATTCTGTCAGCTATTCCAAAATAGAAAAATGACTACTTGGACTTTTAGCTTTTTATAAGAACTTAAACCTTTTCATCCCAATAAAAATTTCTCTGGACATCTCATTCATGTCCCTTTCACTTTTAGCTTACTGGGATACATTATTTTCTTACTCTTTATTACTTTATATGTTTTCTTTTACTGCATGAACTGCATTGATTCAGTCTATCAAACATAACTTGTGCTGACAATATGCATCATCACTTCCAATATCTGCAGGGCTTGTGACTTGCATAACGTAATTGGAGCTGTGCTTCTTAGCGTTCTCTTTATTTTTACAATAAGAAAATACACAAAATCAAAGAAACAAAAATACATTTTTCTGCACAAATAAAACCTTATTTCGATAAGCAGAAACACATGACATTAATTAGAGAGAGCACATGCAGAAAACATCAGTTAGCAATAGAGATTACTTTGTGACTCTGAGCACATGCAGGTTACATGGAACTGTAAAGTATTACAGGAAGCTTTTGAGCTGTGTGCAATTTGTTTTACTGTTCCTTACTTTATATAGTTCATCCATCCATCTAGCCCCTATCTATCCCATTTCTGAAATAGATCAAATTCACAAGCTCACAATGATGAAAATTCCCTGGTTGATTCAACAATTTCAGCTTATTATCATTTTCTTTCATACACGTGAAGAATAAGGGCTAATTAGTAACTGCAGATATATGTTGAGTTAAAGTAACTTTAAGTGGAAGGCTGTTGGGTACTGAGGGCCAAATATTTACAGATGTTTGTTATTTTATTATACCAGAATGGTGTGCTCGAGGACCCTTCTTATTTAAGCAGTACACACCTGGAACACAACTGACTACAGGATATTCAGCCAATGTTTTTCTGCTATTGCCTTACTGTTTCCAGCTTAGTCTCCTGGTCCTTTGCATTCTTCCTTGAACTTCTACATTGCTTATATTGCAAAGTATGCCCATTTTTAATACTCACCATGTTATATCATTGATAGCAAAGAAATGCAACAATGTCTTTCTTTTTTAATTATTATGGGAGTGTTTTGTGTAGGTATTTTACCAGAGAGAAACCACCAGTGCTGGTTCTGTTTGCATAAAAATTATCATTTTTGCTTCTCTACTTGCTGCCCATTTGCTAACAGCATCAGTTAAAATGGTAACATCTTTTGGGTGGTTTTCTGTCTAGAACAGATCCATTACCCACCTGTGCTTTACATAAAACTTGCAGCTGTAGGATTCAAATATGCTCCCATAACAATTGGGCTGGCAGAAATACTCGAAAGGTGCAAACCACTTCCTGCTCACTGCCTAATCCTAACTTCTCACCGGTCAGCTCTCTTTATTGTGATGTGCGTCCTTTCATGTTAAATGTGTATGAGTAAGGATCCTGAAGGGACTTCAATATGTCCTTGTGCTTTTGGGTACACTTTGGTCACACTTTGGTCAAAGTGAAACTTTTTGTGCAATGTTTTTCTGTTTCTCCTTTACATTTTTAATTTGTGGAACTAAAGTGAACTGTGTAATGCATGGTTTTATTATTTATGATTTCTAAGAGAACTTCCTCTAAAAATACCTAATAAATGATAAGTCGACTGTTCAAATTTTTTAATAAAATGTGTTATTTGAGTGAGCTACTCAGCACTGAATTGCAGTTGCCAGGCAATACCTTGAGAGGAAATTTAGCTAAGGTTCAGTGAGCCCAGGGGTAGAGCAATTTATTCAAATCCATTTCTTATTAAATCAGGATTTGACAATTTAAAATATTTATTTTTTAAGTAATGAAATGCACTTGAAAAGAATTAATGGAAACCCAATAGAGTCTGTTATGGAGATGATTTGATGGTTACTTTGTTTTAGATTTTATTATAAGTTTTAAGGCAGTGTGAAGAATTTCATAAGTTTCTTCAGATAATAAACAAGCCCCTGTGCATCTAAGGTTTCAATAATTTTCTTTTTATAGTTAGTACTCTATATGCAAATTCCTTTTATTGTAATATTGAAGATGCAGATGATGTGGCAGTGCTGTGGCACACTGGGCAACACTGCCAACAGACACATCTTGGGCTTCTCTGCCTTGTCCTCCTCATGTTCATATAAACTTCCTCATTGATGTACTGTAATTTATTTGCTCAACATCCAAGTTGGCCCTGTGATTTCCGACTATAAAAGTCATTCAGTGGTATTCTATCTTCAGTACAGCTTGCTCCTGAAAGATGGATTATGGAGGTATATAAAAAAAAGTATTAATGGAATGGACAAATGGAAAACTAACTTTACATTATAGATAATTATATTATAATTTATGTATAATTTATATTTTTACATCTTGCAATAATAAGTAAAAATATCTTTATTTCCCCACAACTGACATCCCTGGCTCATTTTGTCCCTCCTTACCTTGAAATTGAGTAAGTGATTTGGAAAATATAGCTATGTACGTGCAGTATGAGAAGTGTAAATTCTTTTTATAAAAATAAAGTCTTATTTCACACATTTCATAATTCAGGTATAGTTTTAGTAAGCTATTATCATTAACAAATATTGCTGTTGGGTAACTTTGTGACATGGCATCGTCTAAGATTTTGTGTGTGCGTTGCCAAGACTGTCTCTGGCTTCTGTGGACTTTTTTTTTTTTTATAACTTAAATCTGCAGCAGTTTGGTCTCAAAAGAAACCAGGAAAAATGTTGTTTACTGTATGTAAAAAAGATGCTTTCAGGGCAATCTGTTTTAGTTACAGTTTTTTTGTATATCGTTGATTTTTAACAGATGCAAAAACAATCCAAAAACTATAAACGCTGATAGTTTAAGGGCTTGTAAGAATTGGAATTAATTTTAATTTCATCCCAGAAGCATTCATTTAAATCCTAAATGAATATGCCTTTAGGAGTAAGTTTTTTCTTTTGAAACTCCTGTCACAATCTGACACTTTTGCAAGGAAACATTTAGCACCACGTAATCAAAGTTAATATCAGAACAATTGAGGATGGAAAACAATAGACACAATTCATAACATGACACAGTTTATCTAAAACTAAGTTATTAAAATACATTTTGCATTTTTAATCACTTGGCATTCGTTTAAATGTTTTCACAAAAGATATCTGGAAGGAACTCGTCATTTTATTTTAAATTATTAAAGTAAAGTGTTTCAAAAAATGTTTCATAAGTATTGTGTAGAATGGAATTAAGTAGGTGGAGATGTAATTGGATCTTATTAAAGATGCCAGGCATCTCAAACTATAACTCTTCAGAGAGTTTATTGCATTTGGGTAAGGATGTGTAAATTGTTTGAACTCATTAAAGGCTATTATCCATGTTATGCTTTTGGGAGCTTTGCTTTAAACTATTTATTTCCGCACATCATTTCCTGAAGTCACCCCTTTCTGTTATAGAGTCATAATAAGCCAACAGCATGAGGTACAGTTTGAGAAAAACCCAGAATGAGACAACAGTTCAGACTTACATTGACGCATATAGATTCACTAATTTACAAATGTGCACATATCTGGGATGTAAGGAATTTCATAAAACTTGGTGAGAACTCATCAGGAGAATAAAAACAACATGGCAGAGAACTGAGGAGGCAGAGAGCTGACCTAGGATCTCTGGAGCAGACAGGCAGAAGTTCTAGCTTTTGCATTTCTCATCTAATTTTATTTTCTATTCATATGCCTTTAAAAATGTATACAGTGGGCGATGTACATATTGTAAAACACGTGAATTTGTGCCATTCATTTATTTGCAGTATTCCAAAAGTTAGACTGACACAGTAAGTCGGCAATAAGCTGGTAGCTTTGGAATTAAGGTCTCACTCATTCTTCTTTCTGGATAGTTATGTATTTTTATCAATTTTAAAATTTCAGTATAATTATTTCATGTTGCAAGAGAAATGGTGACCTTATTATAATCCCAGGTCACAGCGGTTAAAACAATATTAACTAAATGATTTAAAAGCATATGCCAAGATTTTTTATGCTTAGTAAAACACAGTACACAGTCTTGTGATTAACCTAAAACAAATTTTACAGTTAATGCATTTTTCATAGAAAAAGACATACATTAACAAAACAATGATTAACAAAAACATCACATACGTTATGAACACATCAATGTAAATATAAATATTGTGTGAATCATGTTATAATAAACTGACCTATTCATTCACAGATTAGTATTTATAATATTTTAACGACAGCTCAATTCAGTTTAAACAAAACATTTTATCAGTACTAGGTCTTATTGGCTGGGGAGCAAGTCAGTTAACTGTAATTAATTCTATATTCAGGTAAATATATCTTGAAGCTTTGGTAGAACACACAGTGAACTTGACAACTTCTTAGTTGTCTTGTTCCATCGATGGTTCATTCAGGTTGAAAGAACTCAAAGTCATCATCCTTGGAAGTGTCCAGTTGTAGAGAGGTAGGATTACAGCTACAGGCGGTTTGCATAGGACAGACAACAAAATGCTGTGTAAGTGAGCTACCTTTAAAGCCTTGTAACACCCTGTGATATGTGAGCTATGTGCTACTGTCTGAAGTTGATGCTGCACAGGTAAACTTTAAAGTTGCTGGATTAAGCAAGCAATTTTAATATCACACATTTTCCAATTTTTTCGTATATTCCCATCCATTCATCTGCTTCTTGGACCTACTTCATCTAATTTGGATTCATGGGAACCAAAGGCTCTCCAGATGGGATGTCAGATAGCTGCAGTGACACTATGTATATGTATACACAGTATGGCAGAGTTCATTTTAACAACATTCATTTTATTTTTATAAGTTTGTTATGATATAAAAACAATATTAGCAAGCTGAAGAACATATTTTTATCTTTGGATCAACTGATTAACTTGAAGGTGGCAAGTGTAGCACATACAATTTCAGAATGGGCATAAGTTGGCGTGAGCACTGTCGGCAAACCTGGTTTCTAAAAGAGCTCTAGACAGTGCATTGAGATGCTACAACTGTCAAAAGTATGGATTTCATGAATAAAAATTAAATAATGCATATTCTGAATTATTCACATCCAGATTGGCATACTCATGAATGTAGTGAGGTAGAAATCATAATAATGCATAAGAGATTCTATAACTAACAAAAGTGCAGTTGCTCTGTACCAGTGAAAGTTCTTCCATGATTAAGTAAGAAAGCCATAAATTGAGCTGTGCTAATACTTGTGTAAATGAGGAAAGGCATAATAATAATAATACATTTTATTTATATAGCGCCTTTCCCATGCTCAAGGCACTTCACAGAGTTTAAGAAAGAACGGCAGGGTATACAGTATATAGCATTGCACTAAACCAAATAAATAAATAAAGAAGAGTAAGATAGTAAATTCTGAGAAAAGCCTGACAGACAACATAATTGATGGTTTAGCATACACACACAGGTTACATGAGCATCTTGACATAAGGGTAAACTGAGAGAGGGGTAATAAAGTCAGGTAGAGCTAAAAGCCTTCCTGAACAGATGAGTTTTGAGTTGTTTTTTTACAAAGAATTCATGGACTTAGCTGATCTAATTAATTTCGGTAGGTCATTCCAGAGTCTGGGCGCTATGCAGCTGAAGGCCCTGTCACCCATGAGTGTAGATTAGTGTGGGGTACAACAAGATTGCCAGAATCAGAGGACCTTAGTGGGCGGACAGTCACATAGTGATGGAGAAGGTCACTGATGTAGTTTGGCGCAAGGTTGTTTAAGGATTTGTAGGTTATTAGTAGAATTTTATACTCAATCCTGTAAGACACAGGGAGCCGATGAAGGCGAAGCAGGATGGGTGTGATGTGCTTACTGTTGCTGGTCCATGTAAGGACTCTTGCAGCCAAGTTTTGAATAAGCTGGAGCTGTAATATAAGATTAGAAGGGGCACCTGCCAGTAGGGAACTACAATAAGCGATGCAGGATGTGATAAAAGCATGGACAAGTTTCTCAGTGTTAGAGAAGGAGCAAACACAGGCTATGTTAAGGAGGTGAAAGAGAGAAAGTTTCTTAATGTGATTTATGTGGGCGGAATAAGAAAGGGAGGAATCAAAAATGAAAAATTGACTGGGAGGAAGCTAATTTTATTAATTTGCACTTTAGTCCCAATTTGCAGGAGTTCAGTTTTGTTCCAATTTAAATTTAAGGAATTCTGCTCCATCCAGGTTTTAATTTCACTGAGGCAAGTTGTGAGCTGAGAAAGCTCTGATGAAGTTCCACTTTTAACATTGAAATAGAGTTGAGTATTGCCTGCAAAAAAATGATAACACAGTCCAAAGCTACAAATAATATGGCCAAGGGGAAGCATTTAATTACAGAAAAGCAGAGGACCTGCTGTTGCCAAGACTAACAAATTCTTGCCTATCAGTCAGATAGGACTTGAACTGCTGGATGGCAGTGCCAGAGATACCCAGCATGTTCTCCATTCTGGACAGTAGAATGTCATGTCTGACAGTGTCAAATGCTGCACTGAGGTCTAACAGAATTATTATGCTGGTTTGTCCAGAGTCTGCTGCCATAAGCAAATTATTGGTTACCCATAGCAGAGCAGTTTCACAGCTGTGCTGCACCCTGAAACCAGACTGAAAAAGTTCCATCAAAATACCAAGTTAAGTAGTTGGTGAGTTGGGAAGCTACAACATGCTGAAGAAATTTTGACAGAAAAGGTAAGCGGGAAATAGGCCGAAAATTGTTAAGATAGTCAGAATCAGGACCAGACTTTTTTAACATTGGAGTTACAGAAGTGGTTTTAAAAGTGAGCGGCACAATGCCAGTGTCAAGAGATGAGTTTATTATTGTTGTAATAGTCGGGCTTATGGCATGAAGGCAGGATTTAAGTAGTGTGCTAGGGATGGGGTCCAGAACACAAGTAGTCGGCTTCATCTTACAAAGCAGGTCATTAACAAAAGCAGATGTGACTGGTGAGAACTTAGAGAAGGAGCTGGATGGAGTGGAAAAACAGAGAAATATATAAACAGATGATGATGTTACTTGAATTATTTAGATCTTTAATTTTGTTACGGAAAAAGTGGAGGAATTTCTCACAGACTTCAGTAGAAGAGGTAGTTGGGCCAGATGCAGGTTCAAGTAGTTTATTAACTACAGAGAACAAAACCCTTGGGTTGTCATAGCCACTTTCTATTATTCTGCCATAATGGGTGTTCTTGGCAGCAGTTAGTGTAAGCTCATTTGCTAGTTTGTAAGCTAGTTTGCATACATCAGTCCTTGAAGAACTTTAACAACATAGTGAAGTGCAAATTGTTATGCTTAAGTAACAGCAATGTGGATAACTAAATCATATGTAAGTACTTGTTTGAAAAAATACTTTACATAAAAGAAAAATATATACTACTGTAAATGTAATGTCTATCTATCTATCTATCTATGTGCGTGTGTGCATATATATATTTTAATTTCAAAAACGTGCCCTCAGAATGATCATAAAAGTAAAACGGGTGAGTGGAGAGAAGCCAAAAGGTGAAAGTAACTGTAGGGTGGAGAGTGCAATCACTTATCAAAGTGGGGACAAAGGGGCATAACCAAGGACTGACCCTAAGCCATAACTAATCTTAAAATTAAACAATTAACAATTCTTTTAGGGACAGATTACTCTGAAGTTAATTACAAGCAGGTAATTAAAATTAAAGGTCTCCATCTGTGACTATATAATATATATTTTTAGCAGTCTGTGAAATATGGCATAATTTAATGGAAAAGGCAGATCTTTGATAACAGCTAAACAAACAGTACTAATAAATTAAAGTCTGAGGCCATATCTTGTCTGTCATGTCCATTTGGCCAGGCATTGGGCTTTTAAATGCAGGCAGTTTGTCCTAGTGGCAGAGGAGATGCATTGATGATCTCAAGGTTTCTTGGTTGGTCTCAACACGTATACGTCCACATGTAAATACCTAAGCTCCAGTCTTTACAAATGTGCATGCGATTGTGTAGTAGCCTACCTATAAACTGTTTGGGATTTTTTTTCTTATAGAAAGGAAGTATATAAGGCTCTTTTGATTGTACTATGCGGCTCCTCTTAATGATCATTCCACTTATTTTTTAATTCATACTGTATTTTTTGTTTTCAGAATTATATATATTTGGGCTTACTATACAGGGCATTTTAAGAACTGATACTGACCTGGACTAGTGTGCGTTTCAAGATCTTTTTTAATTTTATAGTGAAGAAGAAATGTCTTTGGCAAAATGATACATGATAGCGCTCCCCAGTGTTTATTCCATTTAAGACAAGGCTGCTGGATTGCTTTCTTCCTACTGATCTGTCTTCTTCTATTTCAGGTGCTGAAAAGAGAAAAAAAAAGCTTTACAAATTAACCAGGCTGAGGCACTGCACAAATGTCTTCTCAAAACACGTAACAAGATTATCTGGGGATTAGAGAGTACGCCTTCCTCTAATTTTGAGACCTCCTGATAGTGAGATGATTCCATTGTGTCAGGAGAACATAATTTAATACAGTATTCTATTGCTTCACATCATTTCATAAATACAAAGTATTACATTACATTTTTGATAATTGAACATCCCTATATTAAATAGCAAAGCAATTTCCTTATTAAAATGAGCATATGTGACATGATTATTGAACATTCTGGTTAATTGTCTAAAACGATGCCAGACAAATAAAAAGAAGGGCAAATGATCATAAGCTTGATAACACCATGACAAATTAGTGTACGTGCCCTGAGACAGTCAGTTATTTTAAACCATTAAATGTTATCAGAACATTAAGGTTTTTAGTTACTGATGGTGATACGGCAAAGAAGAGACTGATAAATAATTTATTCCATCTATCTTTCTCACTCCCTTTCTCTAAGTCTATGAATTTCCTTGACTCTATTAAAATGAATCCAGGAAGCTGGGTGCAGTAGTGTACAAAAAGGGGCAAAAACAGATTTTCATAAATCGTCATTGTATAATTTACTAAATACTTCTAAAGATTGAGATGTCTTGTGTTTTCTTGCAATTCTAAAGTATTTATTTCCATTTCCCTTTCTTTATCTCTGCACATCACTGTTTCTCATATGTTTTTTCAAATAAAAGAAAACGAGCAGAAAAATTGAAAAATCAATAAACATCAATTGTAAGAATGTGTTTTATTTCATGAGACCTTCATCATTCCAAATGTCAAAATCTGCAGTTTTTAAACAGCAGAAATTAAAATCAAGCAGAGATGGCACCATGTCAGAATGTACTTTTTCAAAATAATCGCATAGCTAAGCTTTAAAATAGACTTATTATTATTATTTCTAAATTCTGACTGCTAGTGTTTTGTTTTCTATCCATTGTGCTATATTACCATTATGTATTTGTGTTGCAAGCATGTTTGCAATATGTGGTCTTTGCATATTGTCATTTGTGATTTCTCAGTGCTACTCAGCTTTATGGAGTTTATGGTTTAAAAAGCACCCTGCCCTATCACTAAAGGCTAATTGCATTTACCTGTAGAAGACGGATGGCGCCAAACAAATCACTGGCAAGAGATCAAACTTTCAAACTCTGGAGAAGTACATCTTTGCAGCTTTTACGAAGCATCCCAGTGTGGTTTCAGCAATTTAGGGTTAAGTGTTTTGTTGTTTTTCAAGGCATGAAACTGACCATAGCAATAATAATTGACTACAGCAATTATTTAGAAGTTGATTTGGCATTGGCCCATCCCTTTTAGCGTACAAATGTACAAAGATTATCTTAACATATACTTACATATGCACAAGAAGTTGTAATATGTTTATATCAGATACTAGACTCCTAAATAAGTAATATTAAATTATGTTTTGGTGTAAGTGCAAAAGGAGGGATTGAATGTAATCTGATATTATTGGTAGTGTTATTTTTGTTGTATATTTATCCAAGGTGATTTATAAAATCATGGCATAGTAGAAATGGCAATTAACTACAAAAGTGGTATGTTTTACCTTACATTGCTGTCTTCCTCCTTGAACCTGCTTTGATTCTAACTTCATTTATTCATTCCTCTTTCCATTTGGTCTTCTTTACTCACCGGCAAAGGGTTGTTTATCAAACTGACTTTCTGGCTGAAAGCTTAATGAGTATTTATAGTAGCCAAACATTTATATGTTTACTTTTAGAACACCCTTCTGAAAACTTAGGTTTCCTACTTACTGCTTAACTTCTGCCCCTTTTCATGCTACTGTATAACATACCATTCATTCATCCATTGTCTACACCTGGTTAATCCAGGGGTAAACTCACATGGGTACTGAGCGTATTCTGGAAGGACTGAACACAAGTTAGGAATCAATTATGAATGGGGCAACATTTTCTTCTAGACTACCTATGTACACACTCACTCACACTGAAAAGATCTGAACATATCAAACAACCACACATGCAGTAATAATAATGTAATTTAATAGTCTCATGTCCAAGGTGGCACAGTGAGAAGCACTGCTGCTTTTATATTCAGCATCTTGGAAATAAATCTTGCACCTGGGTATCCTCCTTTTGGAGTTTACACATGCTTCTCACTACTGTGGGTATTCCCCAAAGATGTTTTTTTGGTGTATGTGTGTGAATGTGCACTCCATATCATGGATCGAAGCCCTTTTCCTGCCTTGTGCTGCCATGATGAGCTATGGCCACTCTCTAACCCCATTTGAACAGATACTTGGGAAAGTATATTTTTGAAATCAGTATAACAAGGCAACATGTAATTTTAGAAAAGCAGCTTTGAGCTATTGGTAGTTAATTATATGATATGTACAACATGTTTTATCCAGAAATCATAACTATTCCACTGCAATCATAATGTCTCATCCTTTTCCCAATGAGCTCTAAGAGATAATATGCTTATTTTATTAAAAGATTAAAAAAAAACTCAAAGGCAAAGTGCAGCCTGGTTTACATCAGTGTCACTCATTCACAGCCCCAGAGACCACAGTGTCAGCATGATTTCCACTGCTACAATACAAGATCTTTACCTCATAGATTATATTTCCACTATTTATGCAGAGTTGCAAACTTTGAGTTTACAGCACTCGTCTCCTCACCTTCCATTTGAATTTCAAATAGCACTGCAGTTTGTCTTTTGCTTTACTATGAAATTTGGTAATCCTTACTTGTATTTAAGAATTTGTCTTCACATGCCATACAGTAAGTGTATTTTGTCCCATTGTTGTGCTGTTAAGAGGTTTCATTCTGTATAAATTGAAAGAAAAAAGGGAGTTAAATCAAATAGAGGAGCAAAACAGAAATGTATCCTGCAGAGGAGCATATCACTCATTGTCATTCACACCTGAGCCTGCTCATTGCAAATTACCTGCAATCTGAAAGTGATTTGGAGCAAAATACCTAACATCTCACATCAACCAGCAAGACAGAGAGTGGCTACAATCCTGTGAACCACACACCATGACAAAAAGGCAATTTTGAGAAGTCTTTCATACCTGTGGATGGTTCACAGTTAGTGGAAAATCAAGCAATTAATCAGTAATCAGAGTGGACCTTTTATTAGGAAAACTGGAGCCCCGCAATGTCTTGTACCTACATATTTTACAGCACTGAATCCAGTGTATTTTAATGTATGCATTCAGCTTTCTAATTGGGTCATCACAAGTGCTGAATCTCCTATTTCTTTATCAAAACTGAAGTAAAAAATCTTGAAATTTTTTTTTCAAGCATTCATGATTTATTAAATCACATTGTTCAATTTTTTTTGTGTTTTGACTTATCTGTTAGAAATGCTTTTTTGGAAGGTAAATATACTAAAACCCTGAAACTGGCTTAACTAAGACCTATAATGATGATCGAAAAATTAAAATGAAAATATAATATAATGATTCTGGAAATTGTTGAAATTGTTTCTACAATTTTTCCATTTAGCTGTTATTGCCAGGTGGAGTGCAACTAAGTCACGAGGATTTAATTTTAAGGAGAACACATCAAGAAATGAAGTGCCTTTTTTAAGTGCAAATCAAAAGAAAAACATATGCAGATGAGGTCTTATGCCAAAAAGAATATTCTAAATAAATTCAAAATAAAAATCTAAAATCCAGAACTCTTAAAACTTGCCTGTCGCCCAATTACAAGTTGCTGTGTTTTTTTTTTGCCAGACCATGTTTTATAATGATAGTATAATGACATTAAGTGGCGTGTCATTAACTTGTGACATCATTACTATGAACGTGGAGAGAAGGCTAATAAGATCTTAGCTCAACAAATCCACAAGCAGGAAGTTTGCACTGCAATACAGTACCAGTAAATACCAATAATCTCACTTTTGAATAATGATGTTAAGATACTCTCCAAAGTTCTAGCTATAAGAATTAAGAAAGTAGCTCCTTTGGTAATATCACAAGACCAAACAGGATTTATTAAAGGTAGAAACTTAGCTTCCATTCTTTGATGCCTGTTTAATGTAATATATTCACCCACCAAGTCTAACACCCCAGAGATATTATTATCGGTGGATGTAGAAAATGCAGTTGATATGCTTGAATGGAACTACCTTTTCGCTACATTGCACAAATTTTGGTTTGGCCCAAACATATATGCATGAATCAAACTACTGTATACCAGTCCTGAAGCTTCAGTTTGTATTAACAACATTATTTCTGATTACTTCAAACTAGAACGTGGTACTAGACAAAGATGCCCCTTGTCACCACTGCTATTTGCAGTCGCCATTGGCAGTTCACATTCGAAATACCTCTGAGATAAAGGGGATTATCAGAGAAGGACTTGAATATAAATTATCATTATATGCAAATAATATGCTACTATATACAGTATATATCAGATCCACAAAATACTGTGCCTGCAGTCACAGTAACATAACTAGCAGAATTTCAAAAGATACCGGACTCAAGATTAATTTGCATAAAAGTATGCTCTTTCCTTTTCAACTCTCTAGCACACAATATTAGATTGGACACCTTGCCTTTTATTATCTCCCATCTGTTTACATACCTATGGGTAAATATCACAAGTACTTATTAATCTCTTTTTCAACTAGATTTTGCTGTATAGATACAAAAAAACTTAAACAAAACTTGCATAAATGGTCTACCCTCCATCTCACTTTAGCAGGTAGAATTGACAGTGTCAAGATGAATATCCTTTCTAAGCTTCTTTTTCTAATTCAAAGCATCCCCATATATATTAACAAATAATTTTTTTAAGAAATTAGATTCAATCATAAGTTAATTTTTTTGGAATTCAAAACATCCATTCATCCAAAGGCAGACCTAAGGCAGAAGGTGGCATCACTCTACCTATCTTTCAATTTTATTAACGGGTGGCAAATATACAAGCTATAAAAACCTGGACATTGACACAAACAGGTGAACACACACAGGCTTGGTCTGCAATAGAAATAAAATCATGCAGTAATTCTTTATATTCCCTGCTTTGTGCCCCAATAAATACAAGTCATCACCAATATACAACGTACTAATAATCCAACTGTGCTTCATTCACTCAGAATATGGAACCAATGTAGGAAGTTTTTTTTTTTGTTCTTTATTTCACCTTATACAATTTCTTGTATTAGGAATTTGTTCGTTTTCGCATACCCTGTGGGGTCAGAGCGCAGGGTCAGCCATTGTACAGCGCCCCTGGAGCAATTTCAGGTTAAGGGTCTTGCTCAAGGGCCCAGCAGATTAGGATCTCTTCTGGCAGTGATGGGGATTTGAACTGGCAACATTCTGGATACCAGCACAGATCCTTAGCCTCAGAGCCACCACTCTGCTCCCGTACTCTATTTTAAGATAGAGAAGCTTTTTATCTGTGGAGCCTCTGCACAATAACCACCATTTTACATCCTCTCAAACTTGCACAGTTTTTAATGTTTGGAAAACATCTATGTACAAGTGTCTGTAAGTGATTTAATCCCATATGACATCTTTGCATCCTACAATCGATTACATACACTCCAAATTTAACGTCTCATCAATACAATTTTTTGACTATTTCCAAATTAGCTAAAATTGCTAAACAAAATCTACCCAATTTTTCTCACCTCCCTCTCAGACAGCATTTCTTTAATATATAAAAACATTTTAAAGTCCCTTCCTACTAAAGATCCCAGATTACAGTGGGAAAAGGATCACTTACTCATCATTTTAGAAAAGGAGTATAAGGCAGCCATAAACACAGAATTTACTCGAGCTTTATATATGCAAAGCATACAATTATTCAACTTAAAATATTATTTTATATTTTATATTAGATATTTTATTTTACATTTTTTTATCGAGCACATCTGTTGCGTGTAAAATTGTTAACAGTTGCAATCGAGCTCCAGCCTCATTGGACCATTTGTTTTGTGTGTATACCAAATTAGCATCCTTCTGGACCAAAATGTTTAAATGTCTTTCAGGCAGCTTTGGTGTAACAGTCACTTTTAATCCATTAACAGCTGTGTTTGGTGCACTCCAAGATGGGCTCAAATTGGAGAAGGACAAACTGTAATAGCATTTACTTCACTATTAGCACTTAGACTTATCTTGCTCAAGTGGAATAATCCTCGTTCACCTCTTTTAAGTCAGTGGTTAACTGATGTTATATACTACTAGCTGTGTAAGCCTGTGCTGTAAAAGGTCCAGCCTCCTAGAATCTATTGAAATCATCAGAAAAAAAATTGTAATGCAGAGTTGGCGGTTTTGTTTTACAGAAGTGCTCAACCCCCTTGTCTATCAGTGGCTAAGCAAGTTTCCTAATTGTTTGTCTTTCCTCAGTAGTTTCACTTTGGCGACTGAGTCACTTTCTTTTAGCTTCATGCTGTAGCCTTGTACTTCTTTCTTCTTCTGACTTGTTAACTTGGGGCTACCTTGCCAGCTCTTTGAGCTTCATGGTGTAGCCTCACACTTCTGGGCTGAACACACAGATGCACTTCCATGCGTAGATGTTTATGTTATACTAGCTGTAAAAGGTCTGGGCTCCTAGAAACTATTGAAATCTTCAGAAAAAAATTGAACTGCAGAGATATGAGGTAATTGATAGGAACTACCTCACTCCTAGGAGGTTTCGTTTTGCAGACATGCTCACATCGCTTGTGTATTATCGACTAAGTGACTTTGTTTTTCTTCTGAGGTTTAGTTTTTCTGACGTGCTCCCCTCACTTCAGTATTAGCGGTGGGTGGAAAAGTAAAAGAGATACCGTTTTTGCCAATGTTCTCACCTCGCTTCAGAATTAGCGGCTAAGTGAGTGACTTTCTTCAGAGGTTTTGTTTTGCTGACGTACTGGCCTCGCTTGCGTATCCTCGGATTTGGAGCCATTACTCCAACTCCACCTCTCACTTCCGGGCTGGGCAGACACACACACTTCCATGTATAGACATTTATATATAAGATGCTATTTGAAATTGAAAGAAAATCAAATTCTCACTTAGAGGATCTGTTCAAAACTTTTTTTAAAACCTGACAGGATCGAATTAATAACATTTCTGAATAAGAATTTATTTTGGGGAAAGGGATTCTCACCCCCATTTTTCTACTCTTAAGGTTTTACTCTGGCTGTTGGCCTTCCTCTCTTTCTCATGAGTGGGGGTTGAATTGAATTTAGTTTTGTCAAGTTTGAGTTGCTTATATGGAATGTTACTTGCTTTAAATAAATTCAATTAAAAAAATTAGGACGTTCTTAAAAGTTGATGGTATCAGCTGTATTTAAAGGGAACCTTTACTTGTGGGCAGTAAAAGCTGTCATTTCACCCTACTTTCTCTTGTGGGTAGTATGTCATTTATTGTAGTGTGGCTGTGTTAAAAGATATGCCTACCATTCAGAATATATTTTGCTGGACAGATAACAACGTACCGTGGAATACAGAAATCTCACAATCTGTAGGTTGACAAAGCCATGTATTGATTAAGTTCTGAAAGATAATAATGTTAAGGCCATGGATGTGTTTTGTGTCAATCTGTATTGGCCAATAAAATAATTTATATGTATTGTGGTAGCCGGCCTGGACACAGACAGGTAGACACGTTTGAATCACCCCAAACACGTTTATTTTGGTGCTCCATATTTACAAAAGTGCTCTCAAGTCCCCAAAGTCCTGGCCACAACAATGCCTCACTCTCTTCAGGCAGCCTCCTTGCCTCCTCCACCAAGCTCTGTCCTTCTCTTCACCCAACTCCAGCCTTGAATGAAGGGAGGCAGCCCCTTTTATACAACCCCGGATGTGCTCCAGGTGCCTTCCGGCAATCTTCCACCGACACTCCCCAGGGTGGTGGAAGTGTCAGCTGCGTACCCGGAAGCACTCCAGGTGTCCCTAGTCCTCTTCCCCCCAGCACTTACGCCGCACCTGGAAGTGCTGAGGTCCAGGGTTCTCCAGGCACCGGGGCGCCCTCTGGCGGTGACCACAGGCCCCTATAGGGTTGAGCTTCCAAGCCCTGCATCCGTGGTCCCCAACGCAACCAGGGCAGTCACCCCCTTGTGGTCTGAAGGAGGTGCAAGTCCTCCTCCAGTCCTCTTGGGTGTCCCAGCTGGGTACCACCTCCAGCCGCATGCCAAAGTATTACTGTAATTTTCACTATTCTACTTGTTATATCCTAATGTCATGATATGTCTCCAAGAGTTTAGACAGATAGTATACATTTTGCCCATCTTTACACAATTTTGTCTTTAACTAAACTAGGCAAAAATGTGCTATATCATGTAATCAAGCATTCCTCAAAAACTGAGCTGCTATACATAAAATAGAACTGACCATTGTTTTACTTTGATGAGAAAAATTACACTGTTTTTTTTGTACTTTAATGTGTTTACCATTCCAGACAAACTTTTGGAATATAAGTGCATCCATTTATCTAAAGCTGAAAAGTAAAAAATATCATTTGTCTTGGTGCATTTGTTATGCTCCATATACTATATGTCTCAGACATACATATTTCATTTCATATTGGTTTGATGTATATCCATATGTTTTTTTTGTCTTTTTTCGGAAATTCTGTCTTTCTTTGAACAAAGCAAGTTTGATCAATTGGCTTAAAGCACTGAGCGCCATCGTTGTCAAATAGAATAAGTCCTTACTTTTCTCTACAGGATTTGCAAACATTTTTTTCAGTTTACAACTACGGTTCAGTTTAGCCAATTCTTTTTGTGATGAAAACTATTGTAATAGTCTTTAATTAATGATAGAATAAAACCACATCACACATTTAGTATTTTAGTTTGTGGTGCTACATATTACTAAGAAATGTGAAATTACACTTACCTTCTATCAATAACGTCATGAAATATGACATATCACAAAACCTGAGTACTCTTCCTTTTCTGTGTATGGTTCAAAAATGCTTCAGATGGTTTTATGGAAATGCATTTAAAATGTGTCCTTGTATACTGAAAGTCATGCTTTTAAAAATAATAATTGCCAGTGTATTTAGAGTTAAAAAAAATGTGCAACTCAGCAGCTTCTCAGTGTAACAGCTGAAATTACTTTAGCTTCAGAATCCTTGCTGTATTTGCTGGCACTGATGATGTTGCTGCTCACAGCTGATTTTCCAGGTTCACATCTGCTAATGGAAGTGAGAGTGTTTCTTCGAAAGAGAAAGCTGGGAAGAGAATTTCTCAACACTGAGCAAAGGCAAAGGTTAGGCTGTTACAATTGGGTATCAAACAATAACAAGAAGTGAATAATCTTGACAATGAATGGCAGGACACAGAGCTGCATTGTATCACTCAATTCACTCCAAGTTTATTGGACAACATTCGTATTCGCTTTACCAATCATCCATTACACTTAATAATAAACCTACTCCCTAACTTGATCAAATTCATGGTATAAGTTAGTAATGTTAAGGTTGTTTAATACTCCACTTCTAATAATGTTAATGTTAGATACTACGATCGACATCATGTTGTTCAGACACTGCAGACCACAAATTCTGTTGATGAATGGGCCAGTGACACACAAGCAAGTTTTTCAATTATGGCTTTGCTGATCTGTTGCTTTCCTGATTAGGACAAGTACCCCCATCCAACCAAAGTCGTCCAGCATCACTGTTAAGACCACTCGATTATTCAAATGTATTGCCTGTGTAATCCTGACAGAGATCACTACTTTAGGGGATTTAATGCTTTGAAAATAAAAATAATTCTTCTGAATCACAAAACATTAATTTTACAACTGTGTAATATGATGTCTCATCAAAACTCAAAGTCTGAATTAGTCTCAGAGAATTTACAATGTCATATGACATTTGATTTATTCAGTCGGATGTAGTCCTGAAATATGGCATATGCTAAGCACCGGCTGTCACATTCACATAACTCTTTCAAAAACACTCTCTCTTTTTGAATACTGTTCATTGCTTTTTTAAAATGTGTGATGCAATTTTTTATTCCATTATGATCCAAAAATCCAAAATAACATCTGTCCATTTTTATCTGTTAACCCAATAATCCACTTTATTTTTCTTCCAAGACAGAATTTTGCCTCCAAACAGTCCACAACAACAGCGTGGCAAAGAATAATATGAAGATAAAAAAAAAAACTGTTGAGTTACATTCTGTATGTATCTGTGGCTACCACTTCCTGAGGCATCTGAAATATCTGAATAATTAATATGGTTCGAGAATATTAGAAAACCAAGTAAAAGATTATTTTATATAAACATTATTCTTAAATATTAGTAGAATGCAGTATTATCAGTGAGCAGAACCTGGTTACACTCATTTGAAATGACCACTTGATCACAGACTGTTACTTCATTGACTGTTTAAGAGTTCAAAAGTCACATATGTCATAGTCTAACAAAAATCAATTATATCTCTTTGCTAAAACATGCCTTAGTCCATGTCTTAATGCAATAGAATGGCAATTTTCATAAGTGTTCTTGTCTATTCAAGGTTATTGACTTCCCCCATGTGCAAACAAACCTGGTAGGCATGCACCATGGATCAAGTCTGTATATTTTTGCAATTCAGGTTGAGGAACAGCAAAACTGAAAACTTGTGTCTTTAAAAGCAACATATGTACCAGATAAATATCATAAAAGCAATGCTGCTAAAAGGTTTTCAAGCATGACTTCATAGAGAATAGGCCATAACTCAAAAAATGTCCAGTCAATGGCAATTCAGTAGTTTCTTGAATGAAAGAGGCTGACAGTAGCAGAATAACAGTTGTGACCAGTCAATCAATTATGGAAATACAAAAGAGGCATATCAGTATTCAACGGTTACTGTGTCATTGGGAAAGACTAGATATGACAGCTAGCAAACTCACCAAATTTTTTCTGATCCCATAAATCTCCAATCTAATGACTCACAGTAATGGTAGGACTCTAGGATGCAGTGAAAATTCCATCAGCCCATTGATGCATTTGTCTGGGTGTTGATGATACAGGATGAAGCTGGTGACAATGTTTGAATGCTACCAGATACCTGAACACCAATACCTATCAGGTGTATGCTTTTATGGCAGCAATATACTTAAAGGCAGATGGGCTTTATCAACAGAATAATATTCCAAGGCCATAAAATATTTTCAAAACATGACACCGAGTTCACTGAATTCTGTGTTTATTCCAGTCATCACCTGTCAATGTATTTAGCATCTGTAGGTAAAATGCAGATCACAAACAATTGGTTTAAAGAAATTGTGGAATACACTGCAGCGGTCTTTAGTCAACATTACTTTGCTGCATTTCTGAAAGCATGGTTAGCCCTTGTCCTTACAATTTCAAGCTGTTGTGAAGACAGACAGAGCATCAAAACATTATTATACCAGTCAAAATAATTGAAATGTGCAACAAATTTGGCAATGCTCCTGCTATTTTGAATGTGTGAAATCAGTGAAATGTGCAAAAAAAAAAAAATTCCTAGGAATTAGTAATGATTTATGTGAGGAAGGATCCACATTTGGGCTGTTTTTTGTCAGCCTACAATTCCAGCCCAACTCCCCATTGCAACAGCACACATGTACTCCTCTCGTGTCAATTCACTAATAAGAATCCCTCCAGGAGCTGGTGACTCCTAACAACGTAGCTCTAAGTATCCCTGGAGTGTGCATTTCATCAAGTTCAAAGCTTTGGCAGTGACATACTATGAGCAGACCCAGGAGGATACACTGAAAATGTTGGAGGAATTTTGGAGCTGGAGCTAGGATCTACTGAGAATGCCCCAGAAGGAGCTACTCACTCTTACAAGGCACTGGGAAGCTATTCTGACTTGTTTGGGTTGTGACTGCCACAACTTTCACCAGGCCAGGGAAGAATAAATTAGATTTTTCAGCAACGCTTGTCTTTGACATGATTATGCAGAGTGAGATCAAAGAGCAATTATAACTATTATCAAAATAAATAGTCTTGCAGCTCTTACATTTTATGAACCCAAGTTCTCCCTACTACACTAAATCTTTGCATTATTTTCCTTGACTTTCTCACTTTATTTAGTTTTTCAGTTTTTCTTCCTTTCTGGAGTGAATGGTAAGAAATGTCTTATGCTGAAATAGTCCATGAGGGACTTGTGCCTACCTAGGTTGTTAACCTTGTGCCATTTAGCTAAAAAGCTACTGAGTTCCATTTAAATGCATAATATATGAAGTGTACAGATTGGCTTGGCATTGATCAGCACTTGAATAAATCGAGCAGCTATCATATTAATGTAAAACTAGCAATGCTTAAATGAAGGCATTGTTTTATATACAATTGATAGGTTAAAAAAAAGAAATGAAATGAGCCTTTGAATCTTTGGTAGATGACATTACTGAAAAGCTGAATTTTGGCTGCCAAACAGATCTAAAATTTGTCTGATTGTTTCAGAGGATTTTTCCATTACATAACATAAACATAATCATTCATGCTGCATTCAAGGTCAAATATAATGTGCTAGTATGCCAGTCGTTCCTTATTTTATTAGTATTTATTTTAACATCTTGCTTTATGTCCGGAAAAAATTGGTTGAATGTCATTGTTATGTGTTATTTTTTATATTTTAACTAAATATCTGTAATAGAAAATGAATATTATTTTTTTTTTACTTGTCTCATGAAAATGGAAGCCTGTCTGGATGAAAAACAATCTGAGGCCTCCTTATTGCCTAAAATGAATACCTTTCTTTGAATGTATTAAAAACTGCAAGGGTTAATAGCTTAGATCTCTGCCTGATGCATATATTCCTTTGAGATACTGTAGGTTTTGTCAATGTACCACATGCCTACTCTCCTTGCTTCTATCGTCCTGTGGCGCCTCTTGTCTTAAGAGAAAGAGTCTCGGGAGTGACTGGTAAGGTCAGCTCCCTAATTTGTTGATTTTGCATTAGCCATGTGTATACAACTGCATTTAAGCAATTAAAGTCAGATCCATTAGTCCAACTCTGATGTCTGATTCAAGAATAATTAGACCAGTGTGATTTTATCAATTTTAGCTGAAACATCTGTACTGTTTGAATCTTAGAAGTCAACAACATTACAGGTTTCTGAAATCTGAAATCTGCTGTTTCTGAATATAAATTTAAAGAGGAAAAAACACTACAGGCAATTAAAACATAAAACACTTTCTTGTAGAAAATTGTTTTCCTAAGCCCTTTTGGTTAAAAGCAAAAGCACATTTTAATATTTCATAATTTAAACTAGCTTCCTCCCACATCTCAAAGACATTCATGGTGGGTTCATAGGTGACCCTGTATTGGCTTTAGATGAGTGAGTGATGTTTTTTATGTAAATGTGTCCTGAAATGAACCGGCAGCCCACCCACAACTGATTCCTTTGCTGTGCCCAGTGTTACCAGATTGGGCTTGAGTTTTCTGGAACCCTATTGTAGACTCCATGAAGTTAGAAACTAATTTCCTGAATTTAAAGTTTAAATTATTGATCGACTGTCTTAATGAGCCAAAGCATGGCACTTCTCAGTTATAAAAATATGTAAAAAATATCGCAGTTAGCCGGGCTTGCATTGGAAATGTGTTGAAAAGATCCATCCAGTATTTTAACTTGCTTTATCCTAAGCAGGCTCACAGGGAAGCTGGAGCCTGTCTCTGCAAGCATCGGGCATAAAGCAGGAACAATACCTGGATAATGTGCCAGTCCTTCACAGGGCAAACACACCCAGATACGAACACCAGGGTCAATGTAGCATCACCAGTCCACCAACCCTGCATGTGTTTGGACTGTAGGAAGAGACCAGAGCACCCATAGGAAACCCCTGCTGACTTGGGGAGAACATTCCAACTCCACACACAAGATTTGAACCCGTCTCCTTATTGCAAAGCAGGAGTACTGCTACTGTGTCACCCATTTTGCGAAGGAGATATTTCCAATTATTGATAACTAGTCATGTTACTTGTAAATCTGAAATGTTTCATATCTCTTGTCCATGTGTACCTTTAGTGCTTTTCCTTGGTATTTTTGTGTGTCTGTCGAATCTCTTCCTGTAAAGCCTGCTTCTCAGACTCTGTCATTTCTAGATGACTTGCTTGCCTCCTGTCCGTTTTTATTCTTACCATCTTTGAAGGTGACTCTCAGTGTGCCTCCTACACGTTTATTCCTCCTTGTCAATCTGAATTGCATTGCCAAAACCAAACTGACCCATCAGATAGTTCTGAGGGTCCAGACACACACAGTCCTTGGTGTTTTATTATATAGTAAATTAATTGATGGCATAGCATTTTGAGTGATCTAAAGGCTAAGCATTTAGCCTGCATACCTTAGGATTTTATGTTTGAATTCATGTACAGAATGTATCTACATGCATTATAGCTGTGTGTGCATATTGCATATATGACATTGTGTTTTGCTATATGGTGTGCAGTGCTTTTAATTCAGTTAGTTTGTAATTTGTTCTAAGTATATTTTGTGGTTTTGTTAATATTTCATGTCTATAAAATATATTAAATTGAATACATTTTATGAGGAAGACAGTTTTTAATATTGGTAGCACAGTGTTGAAAAGGCTGTCCCAGAAAACAGGGTTTGAGTTCCATCCCAGTCACTGGCTGCAGAGAGTTTCCAAGACTAAGTATATTTGTCTTTGGGTTCACAGGTTTTCATCTCAAAACCACAGAACTTAGGTTGATTGGTCACTTAAAACTGAGACGGTGTGAGTGAGTGTGGGCATACTTGTGCGGATTGGAGCCTCAGGTTTGGTTTACTCCTTGCTGGGACAGACTTCAGTAGTCCAAATCATAAATTGGACTGTTTGGGTGAATTGGTAGATTAAGTTTTATATCTTATTTTAAATTTAAGCAGCTTAGATAGCAGGATCATTAGATAATTATACATGTGAAAAGGGTTCTTCTTCTCAGAACCTTGAGGAGAAGTAATGCATTTGAGATTATCAATCAGTCAACATTGTGTCTGACTCCATTCCTTTGCCTTTTCAGTGATGAGGTCACATGAGAGTTTTGTATTAGTTGTTCAGTCTAAGATGGACTGGGCTACATGGATCACCCAGGCAACTAGGTGCTTGCTGTGAAATAACTAACATCAGGCCTAACTCCAAGAGTAGATCTCAGCATTTACTTTGTGGCTTTCACTTTGGTTTATTTAGACTTGTAATGAAACACAGGGGGCAAATAGAGTGCAAATTTAAATTACATTTTAAAAAAGAAGGATTACATTTAAAGTTGAAATATAACTATGTCCTGATAAAAACTCTTTATTTTATCGAATCATATTGGAGAGAAACAGCCCTCAGGTGTAAGACAGAATCAATTCATCAAATTCATATTCATGTTTATCAGTACTGATTTACGCTAGACCAATTTTGAAGCTAAAATCAACCAACCTAGCACACATACATGTAAAGTACAAAGTATAACTGGCAAATAAACTAGAGTCCAAATATTGTGAGGCAGCACCATTGCCTGGTACATCACAATGTTGATTAACATTAATTCATTCAGTTTTCAGTACAAAATTCAGAATATCTAATATATAAAGCAGAGTCGATGTATATATGTGAGTGTGTATGCATGTTTGTTTGTCCGCCATACAAATCTGCACCGGGCGTCCGATTGCCACCAAACTGGGGATAGGGCTCCTTTGTGACCAGGAGGAGGTCATGGGGTATGTTTGGTTGGGGAAAAATGTTTGTGGTGAAGCGCAGGACACCTTTTCACCGACACAATGTTCGGCGCACATCCCCGTACTTATCATCGACAAGATGGCCGCACATTACAACAGACGTTCACGGTGGCGCCATCTAGCGGCAGCTTTGGTCCCTGTGTGTTGCTCTTTACCCATGTTTCTTTAAATTGCCAAGAGATGGCGGAAGTGTCCAAGTTTGAGAAGGCCGACTGCTTTGATCAGGTGAAGGGGAACTGCTGTATCGATGTAAAACGTGAACTACCCAGTGGATGTGACCGGCTGACACACCTGTGTTTCCACGGGTCACACTCCCACATGCACTGATAGTGCTGTATTTCATTCACAAACGTCCGTTATATGGCAGCACGTTTGAACACAGACTCGAATTAAAAAGACAGCATCCTTCCCCCCTCCATTTTCCACACATGCAGCGGCTGTTGTAGGTCACTTCTCTCTGTAGTTACCATTGCCAACATCCGTTAGATGGCAGTAAGGTTCAACACAGACGCTCCTTACTGTGTAATGCTACCGCCTTTGTGTCAAGACTCTCTATCCAAATATTATTGAAGCAACTATCACGACACGTTGTGCAAGACGTAAAGATGTTTTCATACCAAAAATACCGCTGATTCCGAATGATTTAACCTTTTGATTTAAAACTGCTCCAATTTCCTGTTTGTTTGGCTTTTCCTATATAAATTAATAAGGCTCAAGGGCAAGCACTGCAAGTTGCAGGCATCAATTTCATGCTTTTCACACGGACAACTATACGTAGCATGTTCTAGAGTGGGCAATCCTCAGAATTTGTTAATTTTCTCACCAGAAGGGAAAACAAAAAATATAGTGTATCCAAAGGCTCTGGAATGAGCACTTATATCACCTATTACAATAAAATGTGAATCAGAAAACTGTTTGTTCTATTTCTATATTCTATTTCTTTCATTTCGGAAATTCACCAGTTATAGATTCCTGGGCAATGCTGGGTACTCCGGCTAGTAAAATATAATATAAAGAAAGAAGAGTAGTAATTGCCAAACGTTTTGCTAGACTGACACATATATATGGTATAAACTGAAACAGATATATATGCAAACCTAACTTTTCATCCCAATCTCTCATCTCTTGAGGATCATGGGGTATATCCAACAGCAATGGACACAAGGCAAGGTGCCAGTCAATCACAGGATCCAAACACACATGCATTAACATTGAAATAGGAGCCAATTCAGAAGCACAAAAATAATTTACCAGCATGTCATTAGAGACATGGGAGGAAAACTGGAATACTAAGCAGAAAAACTACACAGACACAAAAGGAATATGACAACTCTATACAGATAAAGTCCAAGTGCGGGATTCAAACCTGGATCTATGAGGTGGTAGTGCTACCCAGTGTACCACCCTACTACCCTGCATTCAAATTATAAACCTGAAATTAGGCAAAAGAAAAAACAGTGCGTCGGCAATCTCTGTATTTTATATGTATATATATTTTTTAGATTTATTTCCACATTAGATTACAGATAATCCTTACATATCATCCAGGATCGCATTTCTATAGACACGGCAGGCAATAATCAGCAGGCAACTAATTAGCAGGAGCAGAAGCAGCAGAGCCTGCTATAGAGTAATCATGTCTGACAAACTCAATTGAGCTGGTCTGTTAAAAGTCGTAAGTAAAAATTAAAGATCAATACTCCATTTAATAAAAAGCCATTGAAGATGTTTTATGAACACCATTGATTTCATTTGTGATGGTTTGTGTCTGAAGACCACCAGAATATCTTCCCACAATGTGTTTAAGACCATAGGAGATGAAAAATGCACACATTTAGCAAAGCATTAATTTCTTCATAAGTAATGACTTTGTGAAGAACAATTGATACCATAAGTTGCTAAAAAGAAAGGCAGTCTGTTCCATTCATTCGGAGCAAATGTAAGAGTAAAAGTAATTTGTTATTTTTGTTAGTGTACGTAACTTTCATTTTCAGCTAACTTTAGAATTAGTCCAGAGAATTCTGTCATGTATTAAAAGACAAGAGAAAAAATATATATTTTTCTATTGTCAGGATAAATGACTTTTAGAACTTCCATCTAATAGCCTCCCAATAACCCAAGCACCCTCCAAACTACAAATCCTAAATTCTGCTGCTACCTGTCACATAAATATACAAATATACTTTTCCCTTTGGGTTTCATTATGTTTAAAATTTGAAAAGTCTTTTAAAACATGCAAAAAAATTTCAAATGTTATTTCTTATTTTTATGCTGTTTTCTTAGATAAAAAGTAGTGCATTTTACTTTCATAATTGCATTAGTGGGATGGCATGATGATAACCTGATAGACAAGATTTTGAGATTGTGAATTATGAGAATTTGCATTTCAGGGGACAGAATAATATTCTTTTGTGGGAGACTTGGGATTTCTTTCTTCTCTATGAGCTTTTCTCCTTCATGTAACTAGCCCTATTTGTTGAAATGAACATTTTGGCTAGACTATTACATTGCCAGCTCCTGCTTCGCAGCTGTGTTAGCATATATAGGAAAACCATCTACTGTGATAGCTATGCCTGTCTGTCTGTCTGTTTGTCTGTCTTTGTCTGCATGAAACAACTCATCTCCTATTTGATTTGTCAAAATCTGGCACACTTTAAAATATCTCTAATAGAGAGTGCTTTACAAAGGTTTAGGATTGCAAAAACTCCTTTTGAAAAACATTGGTGAATTTGCGAACTTGTGTATCTCAAAACGGAGAAAGATTTTCTGCAACTGTAACTATGAATTAGTTTATTATTTCAAATTTTCCTTGAGAGAGCTTACCTTAACTCTTTACTTGTCAGACAGCCGCCCAGATACCCAGTACAACTTATTCAAAACTTTTTCAACTCACATGTCCTGCTGCTAGAAATGTAAGTTAAATGTAAACATTAAAAAAAATCTCTTACCTTGACGTGAATAGATGGGATAAGGAATTATGTAAGGGTTGTGCTCTTAGCATAGTGAGAAAAAATATATACTTAGAATTTATATTACATAAAAAGCATAAAACTGCATTATTTAAACATCCATTATCCAACCCACTATATCCTAACTACAGGATCACAGGGGTCTACTGGAGCCAATCCCAGCCAACACAGGGCACAAGGCAGGAAACAAACCCCGGGCAGGGCATGCACACACCAAGCACACACTAGGGACAATTTAGAATCGCCAATGCACCTAACCTGCATGTCTTTGGGCTGTGAGAGAAAACCCATACAGAACCCATGTCTCCTAACTGCGAGGCAGCAGCGCTACCCACTGCGCCACCGTGCTGCCCCTATTTAAACATTATTATTTTAAAGAATGGACATTAACCTGCAGCTGAAAGGTATTTGAACTAATCAATTACATGGAAAGGTGCAGCTCCCCTAAGTGATATAAACATAGGTAGGCTATAGAAGAAAAGCTAATCCACAAGCAAAAGATTGAAGCCACAGAGCATACGAGAAGGACTGCCCTGTGCTGTACAGTTTCTATGATTGTGCCGTGTATCGCAAGAATGGAGCAGAACTACAGATTGCGCAGTGTTGAAGTTGCTTAGGTGTAAAATGTATAATAAAGGTTGAGTTGGGGTTACGGTTTATTCCTGACTGAAGTGCCACTTGATACACAAGGTAAAATCATTAAGATTAGCGTCAACTTTGGTATTGCCATTATACAATAAATCGGTTCCTTTCAAAGATCTTATAGTTATTTGGATAATTTTAAGTAATTTTTTGGTTTTTACTGATGTTAATAGCTATATAGAAAACTTGGTGCAGTTGTTTTCTCCTTTCATGGAGTAAAATGGTTGTAATTTTATGCTAGTATCCTAGAATTCTGTATTTAGAGTTTTTTTTCTTTTGGTAAGTTCACTTTATTGTAGATATGTTGGCATTTAGTGGGTAACTCATAGGTGTGGTATTGTTAGTGCAGATGACAAAAAGGGTATTGTATTTACTGCACTAAATACGTGTTGGGGTGGTTTTTGGAGCTTTCATTTTATGGGGATGCAGTTTATTATTTAAAAAATACCTTTTATATTTTAAAATAAAATAAAAAAATGTACATTACATATTAATTTAATATTATAACTGCAAATTTTCAGCAGTCCTAGACCTTCATACTTTTTTAACTACATGACATTGTAAAGTGCAAGTTAAAAAGCAGGTATTTAATGTAGTCTACTAAAGCATGAAATTGCATTTTATATATGAACATAACGTATTGTTACAAAAATATTTAATGAAAAAACTGATAACTAACTGTTGGTGAAGTAACTAAAAATATTTGAAAGGTAACACATTTTACATCAGTTAACTAGATCCCCAAATCCCCTGACTGTTACATCATGCGTACATCTTGGTTTGTTTTCTTTTTCATTACTACTTCCAGATTCACTACTGCAATGCTTTGCTCTGTCACCCTGCAAGGTTGGCATTTTTACCCTCATGTGGACATTTAGAAACCATTGAAACACTTAGACCTTAACATATAGTCACGTTTCTTGTCAAAATCTCTGTTTTGTGAGTCAAGAAGTGCTAGTTATTGATTTGGTAGTAACATTTGAATTGCTTATCATCACTGTTCATCATGAAGTCTGTTGATTGTTTGTTGCTCAGTTTCAGATGTTCAAATGCACCAAACCAGACTTTAGCCAAAACTTTAAGGTTGGTTACAAACTGATTACTTAAGAACCCACAAAAAGCACATGCAAACCATTATTTCCATCTGTCAATTCAGCTGGTTTTCTAAATCTCTGGGGATTTTCTTTCTACAACCTTGCTTGTACTTCATAATAAATTACGATGATTACATTAAACTGTTTGCCTTCAGTATGCATTTTTAATAAACTTAGCTTTACTCTAGGAGTTTCCATTAAGTGTCTTGAGATAAAGTGCATTTCTTTGGCTTCTTGCATTCATTTCACTTATTTAGAAAATGTATTATTTAACAATTACTTCTAAATCAACACAATGTGCACTTGATACTTTTCGGAACAATGTTTTTCAAATTAGTAAATTTAATTAGGCTGAAAGCACATCCAAATTATTTTCACAGGTACTGCTTTGGATTAGTCTGGGAGTATAAAAGCTTTTTCTCCTAAGATCAACATTAATGTTAAAACTTTTCATGCATGAATAATAATTTTGAGATATGTTTGAAGTTTTCAAAATTATTTATACATATATAGTGTAACTAGTGGGCTTAATAATCACCTGGCAGCACTGAGTCAAGGTCCTGTTTCTGGCCTCATAATGACCAAACACTGTGTTTACAATTTCAACTTCTGTTGTTGAAATCTCTGTCCTTAATTAAATTTTTTTGTATAATCATCATTAATACCTCAATTTCACTGTTTTTGTCTGGCTTTGTCATTGTTTCAATAATGCCAGTCTATACTTAAAAGCCAAATTCTACATTGCTTGCACTGAAGGGCAATAAACATTATGGCTTAAGATTTCCACACAGCTTTTGGATCCCCTTACTTTGACTTGCCAACTGAGACTGAACCTTTCCTAGTAGGGGCACCTCTGGTAGGTCAGCTCTCCTTGCCCCTTATTGTGTTTCTAGCCTTTTTTTGGTAAACTCCCCAGTCTGAACAGTGTGAGTGTAAGAGCATTGGTTCTGTTACATATGTTCTATATGGTTGAGTAGTAATTTAACATCTTTTTCACAGCTCCATTGACCTTGTTTTGGTTTCCAGCTATGTGTTGAGTTTGTATACTGTATGTAGGGTGTTTATCCCTGTTCTTAGGGATACAATCTTCACTTAAAGAATAAAAGAAATTAGACATCTAGTTGGCCTTCATTTTCAACATATTTTCACTAACAAACATGTTGTGACTAAATTAGATATCATTAAATGTAGTTCTGTCTTCTGTGGGTTACCTTAAATTTTTGATGGAAATGTATTTATTAATATTTTTATGTAGTGCTTAATGTTACACTTAAGGTGATGAAAACCACAACTGAAATGAAAAGGGTTGAAAAAAGCTTTGTTTATAGCTCTCTGAGTTGTATGCATTGTGCACATTAAACAGCATGTAATTTTGCAGTTCATAATTACTGCATTATTACTCTTGAAATATATTTCACAATGAAGTGTACCATAAAGACAGCACTAGCAATAGTTGATCTTACTTTTTTCCTTGGCCTCCATATTTGAAATAATATGCACTGATTAATATCATGCTTTCTTCCTAATGACCCTCTAAATAAAGAATGAAAACTGACATTCTGAATTCTGTTTGTTTCAAGAACAAATCCTTCTCAGATTTATTGTGATATTGACATTCTTTTATTACAGAAGGAATCACAGATCTGCAGCGGAACTTAATTACACTTAGTCTCAATTTCATTCTGACAATGCACATTCACACAACAGCAATAAATCTATGTGTGGAGTCATATAAAAAGCACTTAGAGTAATATAATGTTGCATCTGCCTCAGTGTCTTAGATTGACAGTTAGGAATGCAGGTTTCAGATTAATTAGCTATGCACATAGATGGGTCTTAGAAAACGTTTCTGTACAAAATGTAAACTCTTTTTAGTAACTCTGTACCTGCATGTGTTTAAAAGGAATGACAACATGGGCATATGCTGTAGGAAAAAAAAAAAAAAAAAATTATATTATATATATATATATATATATATATATTCATATGTGTAAGTGTAAGAGTAAATATATTATATATATGTGTATATATACAGGTATGTGTGTGAGAGTATATACAGTATATTTATTATCTGTCAGAGTTTGCACTTGACGGTATCATATGGAGATGGCCCGGTATTGTTTACAGGATGGACCTTTGGCTAAGATATACAGTACACAGGGACATTTTTCTCTAAGGCAGTAAAATTAATAAGGTGGAAATATTGTTCCCCTGTTAATTATAAACATTTCTTGGATAATTTAGCTGTAGCGTATCAGACAGGTAGCACAAATGTAACATAATACTATTACTTCCATTTCACATTGATTTGATAATGATGAAAACACATGATGCTTGAAAGTATAAACAACAGCCCTAACTTAAAGAAAAAATGTTAAAGCTTGTTGTGTAGGAAACTGTTTCACTTTCATTTCTAGAAGAGCTGCAGAAGCAGACTATCTAGTAAGTCTTGGCTTGAAGTTCACCAACAAATGTTTTACTCAAACGCTGCCTTGTAGATTTTAGATGAACTTCAATAACAATACTTTATAACTTTCCCTAAAATATGGGCAAATCATTGTTATCAGTGCAGTGCTTTGAATTTGAATCCTCAAAGTATTTACACATTTCAGACATCGCTGAACACCATCTGAGGACTTTTTGATCGACACCTTTATGTGTGTGTGTGAATCTGTGTGATGATAACTGAAAAATAATCACTCATTCCAAGTGAAACCTGGCATAGTTACTAACACAGTGGAGTGCTAGAAGGCAGCTTATTTTGAAAAAAATCATTCAAGTAGATTCCATGTCACAAATATAACCACCTATACTAGGATTTACCCATTTTAGACATCAGTGGGAATGATATGAACAGTTTCAGGGTAATGTAAGTCAATGTGTACTTGTCTACATATCAGGTTCAGGAGTCTGTAGACACAGTAACTCAAAAATGAATCACTCTGTCAGAGTGGATTTGGCAGTTAATGGAATTGTGAAATGTTACACACCTGTTAATTCTGAGCAGAAATGACTGCAGTAGACATTTTTTGTACAAACGTTTATGCCATCTGCAGCATGATTGGGGAAAGAGAATATATATTTTTCAACAAGCTATGAATCTTCAATTTCATTCACATAATGTATGTAGTGGCCAGATATATTGCACTACTAAAAATACAGTTCTATTTAAGTAAAGTCATGTGCTAGCCACTATTATAATTTGTGCTTTTAAGCAATACCATAAAAAATTATTAAAAGTAATTCAGTATCATGGCCTAATCTCTTCAAAAGCACCTTATATAAAATACTATTTCACTACTTTGAATTCTTTAATTCAAATAGTGAACACATAGGAAAAAAAAAATTTGCAAAGTATGTTCACAAATTTCTATATTGCATTGCCTGTTATCATGCCACTCCAAATTTTAAACTAATTAATTAATTTGTTCATTAATTTATCCATTTTCCAAGAATAGATATTTCAATATGGAGCCTCAGTCTACCACATCAGCTTTGTTCGCTAGGTCACCAATGGCTCCAAACTGAGACACCAGCCCATCACAGAATGTATTCTTTGATTTGGGGTAATTTACCATCCCCAATCACCCATCCTTTTATGCCTATTTTAAAAACAAAAACAAAAAAAAAACAAAGAAAACCCAAAAAGGCAACATGAAATCTTTTTACATACATTGCCCTGGGTAGGACTTAAATCTAGAAATATGGGACTATGTTGTAACTATGCAACTCATTGCTTCACCATGCTGCAGTCATTTTAAAATTCTTCATATTTAAAGAGAATTATAAATGCTTTACGTTCTTGCGTTGTTCAGGAAATTTTTAATAGCTTCTTTTTGCTATACATGAAATAAGACTTGGCAAACTCTTGCTTTCTCCAGCTTAATTCAATCACTCTGGGAGCAAAAACCTAAAATATGGCTATCAGTGTATGTTAAATTCAATTTAATATATTGTCATTATAAATTACAGCACAATAAAAATTATTTGTTGTTAATCCCACTAAGGCAGAAACATCAAACATTCAGTGTCAATGCAGTATAGATCTATAGTAAATGTTCAGTAGTGAAATTACAAGCCTTTTGTTTTCATCAACAGGGACATGGGCTTAAAAGATGAGTTTAGGTCTGCAAAGCAACCCGGTTTTACAAAATAGCACAGGCAATACATTATAGTGGCATCAATAAAGATTGAGAATAAACTGTCAATCTGTAGACAAAATGTGAAATTAAGAAGATAATGGTGGTCACATTTAGTAAAAGAAGAGTCAAAATGCAGTAAGGATTTGGTGTAAAAAACAGACAAATCAATTAAAAAATACCACTAAACTTTAATATGGAATAATACAATAAAGTGAGGACCAAAATTAAGCCAATTTAAACCTTTTTCTATTTTTTTAATTTTAAAAAAAGACATGGTTATAACATATGATTGTCCAGGCTTTACAGTTAAAAAATAAACAGAGCACTGCCCTCTGTAACCCAGAACTTATGATCTACACATTTTACTATATTATCATTAGCTGTGTAAGACCGTGCTATAAAAAGGCTGGGCTCCTAGAAACTTCACTCAATCAACTGCATCGGTTGTGCATTAGCGGTTAAGTGAGGTTCTCTTTCCTTGGCAGTTTCATTTTGCCGATGTGCTTTCCTCGGTTGTCTATCAGCGACTAAGAGAGTTTCTCTTTTTTCTGTGATTTTACTTTGCATGAGCTTCATGCTGTAACCTCGCACTTCCAGGCTAGACAGACAGACACACACACACTTCCACGTGTAGACGTTTATATATGATATTATTTATAATCATTTCCAGTAATCTCATTGTATGACATTTAGAGGTACCAACATATTTTAGGACAGATTGATTCTGTGCAAAAATTAGTTGTTTATAAGTAATTTTTGCAAAAAACAATTCCTATAAACAAGGTTTGTTGCTACTTTGAGCTAAATATATCCCCCCATAATGTTAAGATATATCTGAATTCAAGATTTTTGCAGTGAGAGCTAAATATAACAAACTGGAAGAACATAATAGCAGAACTGTAAAATGGATGAATACTGAAAATTATCAGTAACGTTTATATAGCTCATTTAATCTACGCTTTCAGTCTCAAGTGTCTTATTTTTTTATGGTATATCCACTCAAGAGAGAGATAAAACAATTGTATTATTAAGGGCTGTTACAATCTTTTGATTTACCTCACACATTAGGATTGTAATAAAGAAGACAATGAATTTTTTTAAACCTTTTGATTCTTTCCTATTTTCACCACATTTACTTAACTTGCATTTTCCAAATCTTTCTTTGTCATTAACTGTAGTCCTAAATGTCACTCATTCAGCACTTGTTGGAATTTCTGCAATGAAATGTACAAAAGGTCAATGTGACAAACTCTTCATTTTTTTCAAACTTAAGTGATCGTCTCTACACATTTTAGCCAAACATTTATAAAGTGAGAAGTAGCTACAGTAACACCATTGAAGGCTTCACTCATCTGTCACTGAAGTGATAAACTGAAGTTGTGTATCCATTTTACTTGTTAACAGAGTCTACCAGCTTTCTGCATTAACAGAAAATCTAAGAGTGCCATTTATATGCAGTTTATCCAGGCAAAATTTTGGTTGCATCACACAGGGCATGTTTAATCCACAACAGTAATGTCTTCTCCTTTTCTGTCATCCATTAAATATCAATAAGATAAAATCATTTGAGATGTGGCATATCAGCAGAAATCCAAATTAACTGAGTAATTTTGCATTGTACAGAATGCCACCAAGACAGGCTTTAGCCCCCGCAACCCTAGACAGGATTAAGTTGGTTCAGTAATGGATGGATGGTTAAAAAGTTTCTCATTAGCTGAACTATTAAAATTCTATTTTAATGCATTCACAGTTTGTGTACCTAGTATTAAAATTAAGTGAAAAATTGTATTAACCTTCAGTATGTAGTCATTTGGTAACTGAGGCTGATAAGAAAAATTAGACTTTTCCAATTATACCAAATTTTAATTTTATGTGGTTAGGGAATGCTTATTTTTTAATAATGAAAAACTGTAGGATGCTTTTATCATGACATGTTCATTTTCTCCTACCTTTAAAATTACTTTCTATCATAAATGGCCCAGTGTTTATAATCTCTGCCTTATATTTCCACAATCCTGGGTTCGTCTTGGCCTGGCTACTCTCTGTACGGAGGTAGTATGGTCCCACTGTGTCCAGGTGGATTTTCTTTGTGTAGTGAGTAACTCTGAATTATATGTGTTTGTACTTTTCTGTACCTTGTGATGGACTGTTGCTCTGTTTCTAGTTCCTTCCTTACTCTTACTCAAAATAACCCTGTATTAGAATAACTAATAATTGGCTTTAGAAAATGGAGATATGTGGAAAATTTGCAATGACCTGTACACTGCTGTGATTAAATACTGGTATGTCTCTTCAATAACCTCAGAAATGCTAACACTCACTGACAATCCTGGTGGGCCTTCTTGACTTAGGCCAAGCACTGAAGATCTCCACCACTCACACATACATATACTATTAATGTCTACATTAAATAATGCAGTTTTGGCTTTTTAAAGAGAGCAATTTTGCAAAAAAATTAAAAATGGAATCTAAATATGTATTTGAGTAAATGTGTGTGTAAAAATGCACCAACTGTGTGCAAAGAGATTTTTTTTTTTATTGTGTCCCCCCCACATCTAAATACTACACTGTTCTTTACTTCTTTCACGCTGAAGACACCTTATTGCTAGGGTTAAAACCCACACCAAAAATAGATGTGGCCACCTGCTCATCCAGACCTGAGCTCTATCACACTTCGTCATGCGGTAGCACATTTCACTCCATGCTAGTCACTGCAGGTTGTACTTCTCTTGCCAATGGCATCTTTCTTGACCTCCACATTCACTGTTTCTGTCCAGCCATGTCGCATATTCATTCTGAGAAAAATAAAGGCAGTGACTCCCAGAAACAAATTCTAAATAAGACTATTGTTCAGTTGCCAAAATAGTGACTTGCCCTGCATTTTTATAATGAAAAACAAGAGTGTTAGAAGACTTTCATATTTTTGCTGGCAAAAGATATTCTGTGTAAAAATTAAATATATTAAATTATTATTTATTCGCCTAAATAATCTGTACTATTATTTAGGTGATAAAAAATAATACCTCTATTAATTATGGTCGTTTGTTTAATATAGTTTTTGAAACTGTGTATGTCAGAAAATCCTTTGTCAGGTTGAAAGTTCAGGCTTCGCAAGTCTTTCGCTCCTTTGTTTGCTTGCTGCACGTTGTGAGAATAGTTTGTCCTTTTCTCTTATCACTTGAGCCATTAATGCTGTGCGTCCTTGCGGAAAAGTAAGTTTATCATAGATAATTTGATATAAAGAGGTTCAAATGTTTGTTAAACTTACACGTTCAGAGTGTTAAAATGTGTACTTATACGTAACGTTGTAACTTAGTGTATGTATTTAATTTTGTTTACAGACCACAGCAACAGGAATTAAAGTACTTTCAAAGTTCAGATTGTGCTTGAAATTAATCTTTACCTTGATATTGGAAAGGGGAGTTTACAAACAAAGTTGTACCACCGTGGAGTTAATAGCGGCACCTCCCGTGACCAGACATCTGATCTCTGATCTGATCTCACCCGCATTTCTTACACTAGCCTGTCATACCAAGACCAGCTCTCATTTTTATGGTCCTTCGAGCCGGATTTTCTTTACAAGGATAAAGTTCAAAGGCAAATGGATAAGGAGCAAAGCGCTGATGAGCTGAGCCCAGCTCTTCAAAGTAACACTTCAGATAAGGCGGACCTTATTCAATACGGCAGGAAATGTTAACCCTTCAGTAGCTGGTCAGGTCAGTCCTTCTGTTTTATGTACTGAGACGAGTTACCCTCCTGAATGCACAGTGAGCACAACTCCAAACAAGTTCTGCCGCAGATGCACGCAGTCAGCAGTCAGTTCGCCTCCGCATCCACCGGGAGACTCGTGTTCCACCCCAGCTAGGAGCCTATGAGGTGGGATATTACCCATCAAGACAAAAGGCACGCTCTGTTACAAGCTGCTCAATATCCCCACAGAATATTCCTCAGACAGCTTTGGGTTCCCATGTAGGTCACAGCGAGCGGTCACATCGCACTGTAAATTCACAGCATAGTAATGTTACGTATTTGTCATTGAGCGATTCACAGTCTGCCTTTCTTAGAGAAAAAAGGAAATATGTGGAACTGCAAGAACTCAGAAAACAAATAGAGGAAGACCTTAAAATAGATGAGCGATGTAGACTACTAGACACTCAGGCTAGAGAAGCATTGAAGGAAAGAGAGGCTATAGCCCAGCAGTTGTCCCAGCAGCGACGTCTCCGAAGGGCTGAACAGGACTTAGAAGAAGCACAAATGATTTCTTCATTTGTTATGGAAAATGAACGCAAAGGGATTGTGACCCCCTACTGTTCCTCAGATCCCAAAGCACTTCTCAGATATGTCAGCACCAACTAAAGATTTGCTTAATGTGAATGACCCACTGGGGTTTCTTACTCCCTTTACAGCACGAGCCAAGGTTCTGGTACAAGACCTTTGGAAGACTGAAAGCGGTTGGGATGATCACATTACCCCTGACACCCTTGTGCAATGATGGCTTACCCGGGTAGAGGAGCTAGGCAGTAGAAAGCATGTAATCTTGCCTCGCTGCTACATCACACCATGTGCTGATACTCCCGGGGCTAAGAGAGACTTGCATGTATTCTGTGATGCCTCTGAGCGATTATATGGGTCTGTTGCTTATCTACGTACTGAAGATGAAAAGGGGGGAATACATGTTAGCTTTGTGATGGCTAGGTCCAGGGTAGCCCCCAAACGGCAAATCTCAATGCCTCGTCTAGAGCTTTGTGCTGCTTTAACTGGTGCTCATTTAGTGCATCTACTTATCACAGAGCTGAGCTTGCCTATAGGGCAGGTACTCTTGTGGAGTGATTCCACTACAGTATTGACCTGACTGAAATCCAAATCCTGTCGGTATAAAGTGTTTGTAGGCACCAGAGTAGCGGAAATACAGAACTTAACCAATTTAGACAACTGGAATTACATAGCAACCAAAGATAATCCAGCTGATGACATTACCCGGGGAAAGACCCTAAAGGAGCTTAGTGAGTTAAACAGATGGAGGAATGGACCTTCCTTTCTCAAACAGCCTATTAACGAATGGCCATGTTCCTTGATTACTGGCCCACCTGAGGACTCCACTGAAATGAAGAATCCTACCTTTTGTGGAAGTCTTGTAATGGAGCAGCACACTAGATTTCCAGATCCCAGTCTTTTCCAGTCTTGGAATGATTTAGTTAAGGCTACCATCCAGGACCTTCATGGGGTGGCTGATGGGAATTCAAGTGCTTATTCCTCAGCAGAAACCTGAAAAGAGACGGAAGTTGAACTCCTAAGAAGAGCTCAACAGAGCAGTTTCCCTGTAGAAGTCAAGAATCTTCAATCAGGAGTGGAAATACCTCTAAGCAGTCGCTTGAGGACATTATCACCAGAATTCGACCATACAGTGGGTCTCATTCGAGTCGGTGGCCGACTAAGAAGAATAGAGGGTTTTAATGAGGAAGGCATCCATCCTATTGTACTGGACCCATGTCACCCAATAACTAAACTGCTCATTCAGAACTATGATGAAAAACTTCTGCACCCAGGCCCAGAGCGTGTGTTTGCAGAGGTGAGAAGAAAATATTGGATATTAAGGGGTTGCGAGGCTATCAGACGACATCAGCACTAATGTAGGGAATGCCAGTGTTGGCGTGCCACCACTTGGGCTCCAAAGATGGCGGATCTACCTCCAGCATGACTACGGCTATTTAAGCCACCCTTTTGGTCCACAGGAGTTAATTGCTTTGGTCCCTTTATGGTGAAAATTGGCCAGAGGACAGAAAAACGTTGGGGAATTATATTGAAATGTATGACTACTCGTTTTGTTCATTTAGATTTAATTGAAAATTTAGATACTGATGCATTTCTCATGGCTTTCCATCGGTTTGTGTCAAGAAGAGGCCAGCCTGCTGAACTTCTGTCTGACAGAGGTACAAATTTTCGAGGAGGAGAAGCTGAGTTAAAGGAAGCTATTACTGCCATGACACCTTCCTTGCAGGAGCAACTCGCTAAGCAACAAGTGAAATTTCAGTTCAACCCACCAAGTAGTCCAAATTTTGGAGGGACCTGGGAACGGGAAATCACGTCAGTGAAGAGTGTCTTACGAGTACTTCTTGGAACCAATGTTGTGACTGAGGCCGTATTAGCTACCGTTCTTATAGAAGTTGAAGGTATTTTGAACTCCAAACCCCTGGGTTATGTATCCTGAGATATGGCAGATCCTGACCCGATAAGTCCGAATCTGTTGCTCATGGGGCAGCGAGATGCTTCACTACCACAGGTAGTTTACCCTCCAGATGATTTGCTGGGACGAAGGTGATGGCGTCACAGTCAGATTTTAGCTGATCACTTCTGGAGTAATTTTGTCAAGAATTACTTACTTGGTCTCAAGCTCCGTCAGAAATGGCAGACTGACTGTGATGAGTTGAAGGTTGGAGAGGTAGTCGTGATTATTGATGCGCAACACCCAAGAGCATCATGGCCAAGTGGTAAAATCATTGAAACCTACCCAGGACCTGATGGTCGCATACGTACGGTGAAGAATCAGGTAAAGGATCGAGTGTATGTCCGACCCACAGTCAAATTAGTCAGGCTTCCAGCTGTTGAAGACTGTGATGGATATAGATTAGATGGGTGATAAGGACTTTCATCTTGAAGTACAAATTTGTGCTAACAAATTTGGGGGCGGCTATGTCAGAAAGTCCTTTGTCAGGTTGAATTGCGACCTCTAATGGCAGAATATTAAAAATCACTTGTGGAACTTTTCCTACATATTTCCGGGTGAAAGTTCAGGCTTCGCACATCTTTCGTCCCTTTGTTTGCTTGCTGCACGTTAATAGTTTGTCCTTTTCTCTTATCACTTGAGCCATTAATGCTTTGCGTCCTTGTGGAAAAGTAAGTTTATCATAGATAATTTGATATAAAGAGGTTCAAATGTTTGTTAAACTTACACATTCAGAGGGTTAAAATGTGTACTTGTATGTAACGTTGTAACTTAGAGTATTTAATTTTGTTTACAGACCACAGCAACAGGAATTAAAGTACTTTCAGAGTTCAGATTGTGCTTGAAATTAATCTTTACCTCGATATTGGAAAGGGGAGTTTACAAACAAAGTGGAGTTAATAGCGGCACCTCCCGTGACCAGACATCTGATCGTGTCTACAGTCGTTTGGACTTTATCTCACCCGCATTTCTTACACCAGCCTGTCGTACCGAGACCAGCTCTCATTTTTAGTGTACGTTATTTTTCTTATAGCATTTCACTTTGAATTGCTTGTTTTTCATTTTTGTATTGATATTAATCAAACTTTGATTCTCTAAAATGAAATTAGCTAGTCCTCCATTTTCACTGGCAAATCTTTATGCTTAAGTGAGTGCTGATTGATACCCAGTGGTTGTCCTTTTTTTAGGTTAAACAACTTGTGTTTATGCTCTCATTATTGTAAATGCTATCAAAATTTATGTTAAGAAATACTGCTTTAATCTTCAACTTACTATATTGATACAAGGATGTTAAGAGTTTGAGATTTGGTTTGTGTTTTGCATTTAATTTCTGATGTTTATAGATTAAAATTAGTTTCTTTATGCATGTATATTATCATAGATCGAGTAGAGAAAACTTAAAAAAAAAAACAAAAACCGATCAGTTTCAAGGTAATTTGGCGATTAGTCCTTGTGTTTTATGGCAACAACAAGCCATAAATAAAAATAAAAAAAAGCATTTTTTATGTGAAGAGAGGATTAATTGCATACAGTGTATTTGTTCAGAATTGAAGACAATTTAGACAAGTCTGTGCACAACTGAAGCCAATCTGATGCCCAACACCATCAGCACACACCTTCACAGGTCCTCTGTGTTTCTACGTAAGGCACTTTTTATTAAAGCTGGTAACTTCATAAAGTAAGCTGCATGTCCTAAAGATGATAGATACACAAATATGTGGAAAATGACACATGTTATGTGGGCAAAATAACCCTTGTGACTTGCAGTATGTACACTTCTAATTTGTATCTAACAAGATTTTTATTTTGTGTGTGTGTGTGTTCTTCAACAATATAGTAATGCTACACCAGTATTTCAGAAGCACCTTTCTCATCCTCCAAAAAATGTTTGAGGAAAATAGTGCAAATATCAAGTCTATGTAAATGAGAAATTAGAGCAATGTGGTCAGGGGAGTGCTGTGTGATTAACACTGCTGATCATTGACATTTATATCATTTTACAGTTCTGGAGACCATATCTGTCTCCTCTTCTTGGTCAAAGCATCCTATTAAAAGAGTAGTGTTAAACAATCCTTAATGAAATATTAAATTAAATTATATGTCTTAATCTGATTCAGAGCCATTGACATGGTATATGTCAGCAGCATTAGGCACAAGGAAGGGGCCAAACTATGTTTGGGTTTGGTCCACCATAAGCCACGCTTACACACCCACATTCATGTAGACATTATGTGGCCATTTTAAATTCAGCTAACAAGTAATTCATTGAAATGTAAGAGGAAAATCAAAGTTCCTAAAGAACAAACTCGCACAAACATGAATGAGGGTATGAATTTGTTTCTGATTATCTGAAGTTACTGTAGAAATTCTACGTTCATAATGTTTATAGTTTGCCTATATAAATAGGCTCTAGGTGATTTTGTGTTACATTAAAAGAGAAGATAATTAATGACCTGTCTTTTTAAATCTGGTCTGTAAAACATTTTAATTTAAAAATAATCTGCAAGGGAGAGGTGACTTGCAAATTGCAGTAACAAATAAGGCCCATCATAAAAATGTGCTATAATTACAAAAGCAATTTCCCAGAAGATGAATTATCTAGTATATATGAATATAAATGTTTAAAAAAAATCCTGATTCAGCTAATATGTGTATAGCCTATGAAACATCAACAGTTAACACTAAGTATGCATTGAAATAAGAACCAGATCTATAATCTCTTAGTAATTCTCCAATAGCCACGGAGTATGTCCATGAGAAGTCATTAGTCAGTTACACATCCTGCAGAGATTAGTACAGCAATAATCAGACAAGCACTCCACAATTACCTGTAAAACTACTAAACATGCAACCTTTAAAACAGCTCTGTCTGTTCCCAGCGTATTTAAGTCCTTTCTAGTACACTTTGATTGAGGTCCTTAATGGAGAACGCCTTAAAATCCAGATGAACAAATTTATGGAGTTGGCTTGTGTCATTTATTTTATTACCCTGCAGTGGTAAGTAATTTGAGACAATAAATTATATGAAAATGGTCCCTTTATTAAAATAATTTATTTACCTGTTTTAGCCTTTTGTTCTTTCTTTGTTTGCACTTGACAGTGTTTCACTGTGACATACAAAGATCTATTCAAGCAATAGTTTGGGACAGACAGATTAGAGGGAAGAAAAATATCACCAGTCTTTGTCTTCATCTTATTCTTGTCTATATTATATATATATATATATATATATATAAATAAACAGATTCATTACAAGCGTGCTTTTCCTTCTTTCTTCTGATGCTTGCAGTCTTACTCAATCATTCTGAATCTCCTTTGCTAAAAATTTCAAATGTAAAACATTTTTCAAGAAAGGCTTTCAAACAGTTATTCAATAATTCATAGATTAAAAAAGAGAAAGGGAGGGAAATCTAATCACATCAAGCGGGTTGTTATTCTCAAAGTTATGCTAATGATTTCCTAATGTTGCTGTACTTGTGTTTCTGGTTCGGACACAAGTGCTAATTACACTGACTAGAAGTGACATTAGTTGAGTTCAGAATTTTGATGATTCATTTTCCATTATACATATAAAAAACCTGTTAACATTCAGTGTGAATATTAAGAAGTGATTTTTTCACTTTTTCACATTTGCCATTAAGAATTCTACATGAAATGGCTTATATAAAATTTGTAGCTCATTAAAGAATTGCAGTTTCACATTAATTTAAATTACCAACTTAGTTTTTTGGAACATATTATAACTGCTTATAAACAGCAGAAGGGGAAAGAATAGCTCATTTCTAGTACTGGAGAAACTGAGGCTCTGCTGTTTTTTTTTTCAAATGGGCGTATGATGGCCAATAAAATAAGATATAGTTTGTACTACAATATTTTGCATAATATATACAATATACAAGGCATGAACAAGTATAGCCAGAATAATGATAAGAATGGATTTTTTGACAATCAGTTTTCCTGACTTTAGAAGGAGAACTGCATTTAAGTATTGAACTTCTGTATCCCAACTCAGTAGAAAGAAAGCACTATTCTTTTGTAAAATGAAAGCAATTTGTACAGTCTTCATTATACTATTGATGGTATTTGCATATGTTGTAAATTTGTATCATTATCCACAATTTTGCATATAGCTGCAATCACATTGATCTTTCTTCAGTTTTTCTTTGATTCAGCCGCTGCTTTGAATAGTTGTTTGTGTTGTTCTCATTGTTAGTTTGTACTGTTGTATAATAATAATTCCTAATGATTGACTAAGATTAAAAAGACGTTTTCTATTTTAGCAGGCAAATAAATGTAAGCCAGTTACAGAAGTTTTGGAAATGTATTTTATCCAATTTCTTGAATACAAATGCTATGATGGCTCCTCACTTCACTTTCATTATAACTGAAAATCATAGCTGCTATAGAAAAATGAAACAAGCTATTTCAAACCGATTCTAAATACTGTGATTATAAAATAGAAAATCTAAGATTTTTTTACATATTTTTTAATAAAAAACACTGCCATTTGTTTGTATTACTTTTTGTAGATGGCTGAATATAGGAAGAAATACATAAAGTAAAATCAAGAATCTATTACAAAATAATAATGAGTTAGAGATCACTACACAGATCATCTTATCTTACATTTATTAGGTCTTTTCAAACACTTTCAATATGATGACTAGAAGAAGCGCACACATACTGAACAATGTTTTACTTGAAATATCACTTGCAAATTGGCTTATGTAAATACACTCACCTAAAGGATTATTAGGAACACCTGTTTAATTTCTCATTAATGCAATTATCTAATCAACCAATCACATTGCAGTTGCTTCAATGCATTTAGGGGTGTGGTCCTGGTCAAGACAATCTCCTCAACTCCAAACTGAATGTCAGAATGGGAAAGAAAGGTGATTTAAGCAATTTTGAGCGTGGCATGGTTGTTGGTGCCAGACGGGCCGGTCCGAGTATTTCACAATCTGCTCAGTTATTGGGATTTTCACGCACAACCATTTCTAGGGTTTACAAAGAATGGTGTGAAAAGGGAAAAACATCCAGTATGGGGCAGTCCTGTGGGCGAAAATGCCTTGTTGATGCTAAAGGTCAGAGGAGAATGGGCCGACTGATTCAAGCTGACAGAAGAGCAACTTTGACTGAAATAACTACTCGTTACAACCCAGATATGCAGCAAAGCATTTGTGAAGCCACAACACGCACAACCTTGAGGCGGATGGGCTACAACAGCAGAAGACCCCACCGGGTACCACTCATATCCACTACAAATAGGAAAAAGTGGCTACAATTTGCACGAGCTCACCAAAATTGGACAGTTGAAGACTGGAAAAATGTTGCCTGGTCTGATGAGTCTTGATTTTAGTTGAGACATTCAAATGGTAGAGTCAGAATTTGGCGTAAACAGAATGAGAACATGGATCCATCATGCCTTGTTACCACTGTGCAGGCTGGTGGTGGTGGTGTAATGGTGTGGGGGATGTTTTTTTGGCACACTTTAGGCCCCTTAGTGCCAATTGGGAATCGTTTAAATGCCACGGGCTACCTGAGCATTGTTTCTGACCATGTACCCATCCTCTGATGGCTACTTCCAGCAGGATAATGCACCATGTCACAAAGCTAAAATCATTTCAAATTGGTTTCTTGAACATGACAATGAGTTCACTGTACTAAAATGGCCCCCACAGTCACCAGATCTCAACCCAATAGAGCATCTTTGGGATGTGGTGGAACGGGAGCTTCGTGCCCTGGATGTGCATCCCACAAATCTCCATCAACTGCAAGATGCTATCCTATCAATATGGGCCAACATTTCTAAACAATGCTTTCAGCACCTTGTTGAATCAATGCCACGTAGAATTAAGGCAGTTCTGAAGGTGAAAGGGGGTCAAACACCGTATTAGTATGGTGTTCCTAATAATCCTTTAGGTGAGTGTATATTTCTGTTGTTCCTTTTGGCAAAACTTTACATATCTATTAAAATCATTGATGATTATTTGGATTTTCATTTTCACAATAGTTTTACAGCTATGTCATTTTTGTTTCACAAACACATTTTCTACTATTTGGAAACAGAAACTGCCACACACAATGGAAAATAGAAAGCACTTAATATGATGCCTGTATAATTTCTTCCCAGTGGCCAAAATGAACACAAGCAGCAAATAGTACTCATGTGTGCATTAAACAAAGCACTAACAATATGAAATACTTGCTTCAAAAAAGAGCCACCATGTTCCCCAGTGGCACAATCAATAAGCTATCTGCTAATACACTTGATATAATAGGGTTTTAGTCCTAGAATTTTTTAATGAAGAAAGGAATAAATTCAGAGGACTGAATCCTTAAAAACAAGGCTATTAAAATGAAGGGAAAGAAGTTAATTAGCAGTAAAAACTGGTCACTGGTTAGGAAAATGGTTAAAATGAAAACCTGCAGCTACTGCGGCCCTCCAGGTCTGGAGTTTGACACCCCTGCTCTATAGTTCATTCCATAAAACAAGTACATATTAATTAATGATAGTCGAATACTTCGATTCTGAACAATAATTAGGCTATAACTTCCGTAAATAATGCATATATGAAATGGTTGCATTTTCTGATGTTGTACTTTGGAAAAGGATGAAGAGTATAATTCTTTTTTAATGTCGGACAGGTGAAAATAAAGTACAGTAATAGCAACTTGTGTAAAATACCCACTTTTGACAAATTTCTCCTGGCCCTGCGTGTGTCTGTATTATTCTTCTTCACCATGCCCCTAACTGAAATGAATTCATTTTCACCCACTACGGAAACATCGATCTGACACATATATATGTATTGAATGAGTATTTAAAATCAGATAATGAAGACTATTGAAGACCATTATGAACAATACTGCACATCCTCTCTCTGACACATTGAAGACTTCCATACAATGAATCATTCAGCAGAAATGTGTCAAAAAACATAACTAGAGCTCCTCTGGGACTGTAACTGTCTAGTCACATGTCACATTGTGTGTGTATGTGTTTCTATCTATCTATCGAGCTTCTGTAAATGGCCAAATTACTCTTGTGGACAAATACAGATCTCTTTTTCTGGCATGAATTCTGCACTAATTGGGATTAATAAAGTATCTATCTATCTAAAGAAATTTTTCTAATTCTATTCAGTTCTGTTTATTTTATTTTTATAGAGCTGTTCACTGTAGGAATTTCACAAGCAAAACTCAATTTTAAACTTAAAAAATTACAAAATACACACACAAAGGTACAAATTAACTGAAATACAGAGTAAGACAAAGTAGTTTCAGACAGAATGACATGCAAGGGTCCTAACATATACAGTAATCCTTTAATATTAATGTTAAGCTCTGCCTAGTTGACATGAGAGGAGAGGGAAACAAAAACTCTAGCAGCATGCTTGGTGAAAACAAACCTTTGGTGGTTCACAATTAGTAATAACACAAAGGTAAAAGTCTATACCAAACTGACTACCAACATCTTCTGGGAATTCCACAACAGTCTATGATTGAAGTTCTAATAAGATCACCAAATCCTTTCATATTTAGTCTCTAAATCTCCCAGTATCTCTGGTGTCTTTCCCATGGGCAGAAAAACAGCGTTTATGTACAGCAGTGGCATCGAGTGCTACAGCAGATTACTGAGAAGAGAAACAGAATAGAGGAGGGGAGTGTTAGTAAAGTTTTTTTTAATTATTATACAAATGAGTATCAAAAAGAGATACAATATGCACAGGTAATCAGCAGCTTTAGTCAGGTTATGCTAGATCAAAGTAGTGAGACTGCAGACTGGATTTAAAAACTGAGACTGAAGGGGAATCTCTTACATAAGCAGATACATCATTCTACAACTTTGGGGTCCTATAGCTAAAAGGTTCACCTCCCATATTGTTGTAGTCCTTGGCATCTTTAGTAAACTGGCATTTTGAGGTCCTAATGCACACGGTTGTTTCTAAGTATTGAAAGTTCAAGTAGGAAAGCCATTTAAGGCTTTCTATTTTTAATTTTTTTTACAAACACTGCAATTTCAATAGATTTTCAAGTAAATGTATATGGGTTTTATTTGTGGGATGGAGAGGTATATTCATTACTAAATTATAATAAGCCTTCCAGTGGATTTTGCTCATTTCTAGTCTTTACCCTACAGCAGAGTGGCGGAGAACTTCATAACAACAACATTTTGTTCTGTGACAGAGTGTAAAGGAACAAATGCTAGCTTATATGTGAAGATGCTTATTATCCATTCACAAGCCGGAGCTAAATCCCCATTTGTGTCTCTAAGAGAAAGATTTGTTTATTTACTTAATTTTTTTGTTGGTAGTATTTTATGAAATGCGGTAGGACTGAGAAACCCCTGACGAACACGGTTTTCAAATGTGTAATTTCTGATTTGTTCCTGGGGGAATATTTTCAGGGGTACTCAGTAAGTATCAGAGTATTTATACTATGGGTATCTGTCTGCCCTGCAGTGTAAAAGGCAGTATTCTTATCTCTAAACTGTCAAGCTGTTGTAACAATCATAGTTTAATCCATTACCATTGAGACACAGAAAGGGGGAGACAGATACAGAGAAAGAGAGAGAACCTTGCTGAAAACTCTGTCTCATATTAAGGGCATAAGCTCACCAGTAATACAGTCCAACAAGTTTTTTTGTTTGTTTTTCCTTTTCATGCATGTCCTGCAATACATGGAGTGTCCACTTTGTTCTCAGGACCTTTTTTCTTTTCTCATCCAGATACTTGGCTAAATGTAGTGAAACCTTACTAAATTATTTAATCAAAATTTTAAAAACACACAGTAAATCAAGTGTTGATCATTTTTCACCTGTAAAATATATTTAAATGTACAGTTCTAAATGACTCACTTAGACTTTTGTATCATGTAACCACGTAATGAAGATATTCTTACTCATAATAATTTGGTTTATTATTTAGAATCCGTCGTAGCAAGAAGAGTCAGAAGGACTGACTCATCAGTAGGCTAGTTGAACTGAGCATTTTGTAACTTGGTAGCAGTTTGATTAGATATTGCTCCAGTATCGCATTAGATTCATGGAAAACAGTTTTAAGTACTTTAGGTTTTTCTAACATAAAATAAATATTTTATAGTTGGGTCAAAAACATTACATCATAAAATATAATAAGAATAAAATTAGCTCATGAAATAATTTACTTGAAAAAATGGTACCGGGGGGAGGAGGGTTGATAGTTAAGGATACAGTAACCTTGAAATGGCTGTTGTCGGTAGCAAACATTTGGGAGGCAATAACAAAAATACTAAAAAGTATTTCTCCAACGATGGAAGGAGTAAATGTAATTTCCACGTATCAGAAGATACAGGAAACTAAACAGATTTTTTTTTTTATTTTATAAATGTGCAACCTGATTTATTTAACAATGAAACATACATATTTATAACAGCACATATTTTAGAAAAAAAAGTTATGTGCAGTATATGATTAAACACAAAGTAATGTGTGAATATTTTTCAAAATTAACCCCTGCTGAATATAAAAGAGGCATATTGAGTATACTGCATATTGCAGCACTTGATTTGATTCTTCTCCCAGATTAGAGATGGTCTAAGAGGCCTTTCCTAATGCTTGTGTGTGCCTGAACTTAGGTACATTGTCTAGTATATCTGAACTGAGTTCATCACTCACATTGTACTGTTCCGAGTACAGACTGTTTCATTTATTTCTATGCTGCCTGTTTAATTATTTCACATCTTTTTTTCTTTTTCCTTACTGTATTTTAATTTGTTGCCAAGAGGGATTCATGCTTTTCTCACAGTTCTAGAAATGTTGCGTGATTTAGCTGGAGTTTGAACCATTTTAAGTCTACTTGTTAACTTGCATATTCCTGTGAACATCACTATATGAACAGATTGTCTGATTGGACTCATATATAGGAATTCAGCCTTTTTAGTGATCGAGTAAATTCACATAGCTGCATTACACTTCATATGGTAAAATACTGAAATGGAAAAGGTGGACATAGATGGATTGACCAGTTTTATGCTTCTTTCAGGTTTCGTTTCTTTGCAAAACTGTTGTGTAAATCTTCCAAGTTTGGGCCCTTTTTTGAAAACTTTGTAGTTTTTTCCAAATTAATATTTAATGTAAAATATTGTTTTCATTGAATTAGTATAATTAAACCCCACATTTCTGTCTGTATCAAGAAAGTGAAACCAAAATAGATATGATTTAATATGAAAATGATTATTATATTTGATGGAAACCTCTTTCCTCAAAAGTAGAAAAATAAGTAGAAGGTTGCGCATATCCCTCTCTACCTCATGCACTGAAGCACAAACTGACAGATGGACAAAGGGGTAAGGTAATAACTTAGATGAACTGTTTAATTGAGATAAATCGATAAATAAATGAAAAAAAAAATTGTTTAATTTATGACCACAATGTGAAATAAAGAAGAAATAGAAACACATTACTTTGACTATTAAGCCTAACCAAACATTTATGGATTTTTTTTTTTTTTTTAATGGTGGTATTGCTGTCTGATTTTCTTAATTAGCTTTAGTGATAAAAAAATATTGGTTGTAGTAAACAGATTAGTTGCATTGAAAGTTTTGGGATTTCAGAAATAGATCTGCAATGTGGTAAAAGTCAGGCAGCATGTTGGCACAGCTGTATGGTAGAAAGGTGTTTGCATGTTCTCCCCATTTCTGCATGGTCTTTCTCTAGATACTCACGTTTTCTCCCACTGTCCAAAGACATGGAGGTTAGGTGAGTTGGTGACGCTAAACTGGAGATAGTGTGGGGGTTATTTACCCTGTGTACCTTGCCAAGGGTTTGTTCCTGCCTTGTGCCTTAGGCTAGCTGGGATCAGCTCCAAACCCTATTGTGACCCTGATCTGGATTTAGTGAGATAGAAAATTACAGGTAGTGTTAAAATTTGATGTGCTGCTATTCCTTACTACTACTGTTGGCCCCATCTTGTTATGTAGTACTAAATATATTATTGAATAAATTCTTTGAATTTATTCACTGTGAGATTATATTCCATTTAACTGAAGGCTAAATATACAGTACACTCAGTACTAATGGTTGATTATTAAATATAAGTTTGCTAATTTTAACTCAGAAATTATGTACAGTATTTTATTCAATACTAGAAAATAATCAGACTTCTAGTCCTCAGAGATAGGTGGTTTTAGAGCTTCTTTTTCTTCTAAAAAGTGTTCTTTAATTTCATGTCATGCACTGCATACTGCAAGTCTGAGTGAGCCACAGTATTACCGAGCTGCTCAATAGGTCTATGTTAAAGCTGTCCTCTCACTTTGCTGTGTATGGCAGTGTGTTACTGTCTTGTCATTCATCGCATGTCTGTGTGGAGGACTTTGTTTTGCCTCAAGGTTAATGTAATGGTCCTTACGGATGACACTGAAGTTGTGACCCGCTGGGCTGGCTACTTTGACCAGCTGTTTAAAGCTGATCCTCCGGCTATGGTGTTGGATATTTCTGGGTCCACAGTTCTTGAGTCTGATCCTCCAAGTAGTTGTGAACCACCCAGTCTCATTGAGATTGCACAGGTTTAGAGTAGGGAAGGCTGTAGGGATCTGTGGTACCCGGGGTGAACTTCTCTAGGCTGGTGGTAAGGCTGTCCTCCTGTCATTACAAGCAATGTTTGCTTCCATCTGGGAGACGGGTGTCATCCCAACTGACTGGAAAACGGGACTTCTTGTCCCCCTCTGGAAAGGGAAGAGTGATCGTCTAGATTGCGACAGCTGGTAGGGTTCCTGCTAAGATCATCCTCAATAAGATCCGTGATCACTTGCTCACCTATCAGCGACCAGAGCGGTTTCTTTTTACTCCTAAGAAGTCCACCATTGACTGCATCCTGGCACTGAGGGTTCTCATGGAGCGCAAACACGAATATCAGCAGTTTCTTTGCAGCCATTATTGATTTTCATAAAGTGTTCAACTCGATCGAGCTGCCCTTTGGGACATCCTGAGACTTTGCGGGATCCCCGCAAGGTTGCTGGACAACATAGCTGACCTGTGAACTGGTACTGTGAGTGCTGTACAGAGTGAAGGCAGAACCCCTGCTTATTTCCCAATTGATTCTGGGATTCGTCAGGGGTGTGTTTTTGCTCCTACTCTGTTCAATGCTTGCATGGACTGGGTGTTGGGCAGGGTTATGGGGTCCAGTGGCAGTGGGGCATCTGTTGGTGAAGAAAGATTCACTGATCTAGACTTTTATGATGATGCTATGATCGTCATCATCATGATGACTCAATGGAGGCTCTGATCAGGGCATTTGAGAGACTGAGTGAGGAGTCTGAATGTCTGAGCTTGCGAGTGTCCTGGATAAAAACCAAGATCCAGGCGTTTAATGACCTCTTAGGCACAGCCATCAGCAGTGTGTCAGTCTGCGGAGAGAGTGTAGACCTTGTTGAGAAATTTACATACCTCAGCAGTGACATTCATGTCTCTAGTGACTCTTCTTGTGAAGTCCGTAGTCGGATTGGGTAAGTATGTGGGGGTCATGAGGTCGCTGGAAAGGGGTGTGTGGTGCTCCTGATATATGTGCAAAAGGACAAAGGTCCAAGTCTTTAAAGTCCTGGGGCCTCATGTATAAACGGTGCGTACGCACAGAAATGTTGCGTAAGAACTTTTCCACGTTCAAATCGCGATGTATAAAACCTACACTTGGCATAAAGCCACGCACTTTTCCATAAATACACTGAAACTAACCGCATATTGTTTATTAGTGTAACGCATTTAATTGTAATTAACTTGTAACAATATAATGGTCCAGGGAACAGCCATAGTATTCCATAAATGCTTTAGCTCTTCTTCTTCTTCTTCCTCCTCCTCCTCCTCCTCCCGTTAGGAGTTGCCACAGCGGATCATCTTTTTCCATATTTCTCTCACTGCACCACTCGGAGTATTTATATCACTGTATCTGAGTGTGAATCACAGCAGCAGCTGATCGGAAAGAGAATTATCAGTATACAGCTTCAAGGATACGCTGTCTCAGCCACTGCAAAACGTTTTAAAGCCTTTCCTGTACAGACCTTGCGGTTCAGAAACAGTTTCATCCCAAGAACTTTAAATGCACTTAATCAATTGCACCTTGTAGAACTGTTAGGACTTATAAGTACAATCACCCCACTGTAAACTTACACTACAGTTATAATATCTCATAACCTGAGCCACTTTATAAAGCGCGTATTTACATATGATGACGATATCATTTTTAAGGTGAAATGCAGGAAAATATGTTTGTTAAATTATACAGATATAACTTTAACTTCATTTAAATAATCTATATTCTTCACTGGGAGTGTCGTGAAGGATAGAATAATTAAACATGTACTACGAATATATTTCAATGTTCCTTAAACATTTTGAAGAATCGCCGCTAAACTTACAGATGGCTTAACGTCTATTACAGAGCTGATTGTGTGGCGATCGGTTACTTAGGGAAAGAAAAGCACTGACTGCAGTGACGGCTACGCCAATATATATTGAATATAAAACAGAAAGAGAAAATAACACAGCTAAAAACGCAGCAACAAATTTCAGCAAAAGTTAAATGCTTGTGTCATGGGCACAAGGCGGCTATGCAGTGTCTGCAACAGACGTGGCCATCCACCGTGCATAAGATAACATATTGACATTGGCCGACGAAGGAGCCACCGATTCTTCCTCTGCCCAGTGCCACCACAAGCCTAGAGCCGCCCCGGAGTACTGCTGCAATAAATTATTTAATCGAAGTGAAACACATGTTTAATAACGTGCTTTAACTCCTATCATCATAAAAATGATATCACGTATACATCTCAGTATTTTAGTTATTCAGAGAGCTGTAATATCACAAATGTCATGGACTCTGTGTCCAGTTGGAGGAAGACACACACATAGAGCACATAGAAGATCAAATACAAAACAAAACATTTAACATGCTACTTTAATTACAATGTGATTTGAGAAACTGGTTAATTAAACGATTTTAAGATGAAGTTTATGATGTTCTACTTTAATGACAAAATAAACTACGTGATTAAAGTGGAAATGTCGAGATTGAAGTTGACATTTCGTGCTTTTTCCCCACCGTGTGCCTTTTTTCTCTGTACCCTAATAAGCTTTCATATGACACTAAGACAGTGGGCTACAACTCGCCTTTTCATTGCGACTTTGATATGGGACTTCTTTTTTATTTCCGGCACTGTGCAATTTTGTGGATGTGAGCTTTCAAGTTTCTCCAACACACTATGTCACTCGATCAACTTCATTTTATTAATTATACCACGGTTTATTTGAACAAATAGTATGTTTTTCATTTGCCTCCACTTGGTATTCGCTGAAATTCTTATATTTTCCCCCGTGCTTTTCCCATTGTCTTTTCACAGAAGGCTGCGCTTAAAGGCGATTTATATTGATTTGCATATTCAAAGAGGCGTAATTCTGGGAGGATTTGGGGCGTTACATAATGCGCGCACGCGTTAGTTTTCACGCTGATCGGGATTTATGTAGCGGAAGAACGTGGAAGTTGGAGTATGCACAGATTCCTGCATCTGGATTTTTCTGTGCATAAGCACATTTCGGCTTTCGTGCTTATGCCATGTTATAGTGCGAGTTCTACGCACGGCGTTATACATAAGGCCCCTGGTGCTTCCTGTCTTGCTATATGGTTGTGAGACATGGATGCTATCCAGTGACCTGAGATGAAGACTGAATTCCTTCGGTACTGTGCCTCTTTGGAGAATACTTGGGTACCGCCGATTTGACTTTGTCGACTGAGTGGTTGCTCACGGAGTCCCGAATGAGGCACATTACTGTCAGTTACCATACTACGGCCTTGTGGTGCGATTCCCTAAGGGTCATCCGGCTTGCAGGATGATCATTGTTGTGAACCCAAGTGGCTGGACCAGCTTGTTGTGAACCCAAGTGGCTGGACCAGACCAAGGGGACGCCCACGTAACATTTTGCTGTGGCAGATTGAGGATCATTTCCAGAGTGTGGCACTGAACCACGTGTCTGCCAGGGGGGTTTCCAACCAGAATCCCAAGCTGTTTCATCGTGTGCTAGGTGCGGCAACATGCTGTACCAGTGCATGCTCCCCAGCCTGACCTGACTTATTAACCTGTGTCTGATTGGCCTGTGCAGTGTGCTTTGCTGTCAACCATTGTTATTGATGTTCATTGTCTATCAATCATGGCACATGCAGTTTATACTGTGAAATTGATCCAAGGCTGGAGCAGCCTGCACCTCAATTTTTTGAGTGGATTATGTCATAAGCCATTGGTTTGTGTGACAGATCCTTATAATTTTATTTATTTATATATAAATATATACTACATATAAATATACAATATATATCTATGTATCTATATATATATATATATATATATCTATATATATATATCTATATATATATATATATATATATATATATATATATATATATATATATATATATATATATATATCTATCTCTATCTGCTTAAAAGAATTAAAGGAACACTTTTTAATCAGAGTATAGCATAAAGTCAATGAAACTTATGGGATATTAATCTGGTCAGTTAAGTAGCAGAGGGGGTTGTTAATCAGTTTCAGCTGTTGTGGTGTTAATGAAATTAACAACAGATGCACTAGAGGGGCAACAGGGAGATGACCCCCAAAACAGGAATGGTTTAACAGGTGGAGGCCACTGACATTTTTCCCTCCATCTTTTCTGACTGTTTATTCACTAGTTTTGCATTTGGCTGCAGTCAGTGTCACCCATAACCCATCAGCAGGACCAGTATCTGCTCCTTTGGGCAAGGAGGAACAGGATGAGCACTGCCAGAGCCCTACAAAATGACCTCCAGCAGCCCACTGGTGTGAATGTCTCTGACCAAACAACCAGAAAGACTTCATGAGGGTGACCCAAGGGCCCCATGTCCTCTAATGGGCCCTGAGCTCACTGCCCAGCAGCATGCAGCTCGATTGGCATTCGCCATAGAATACCAGAATTGGCAGATGCACCACTGGTGCCCTGTGCTTTTTACAGATGAGAGCAGGTTCACCCTGAGCACGTGACAGAAGTGAAAGGGTCTGCAGAAGCCATGGAGAACATTATGCTGCCTGTAACATCATTCAGCATGAGCAGTTTGGTGGTGGGTTAATGATTGTCTGGGGAGGCATATCCATGGAGGGTCACACAGACCGCTACAGGCTTGACAAAGGCACCTTGGCTGCCATTAGGTATCAGGATGAAATCCTTGGACCCATTGTCAGACCCTATGCTGGTACGCATGACAATTCCTGGCCTCATGTGGTGAGAGTATGCAGGCAGTTCCTGGAGGATGAAGGAATTGATACCATTGACTGGCCACCACACTTTCCTGACCTAAATCCAATAGAACACCTCTGGGACATTGTTTTGGTCCATCCAATGCCACCAGGTTGCACCTCAGACTGTCCAGGAGCTCAGTGATGCCCTGGTCCAGATCTGGGAGGAGATCCCCCACAACACCATCTGTCACCTCATTAGAAGCATGCACCGATGTTGTCAGGCATGTATACAAGAACACAGGGGCCATACAAAGTGCTGCGTACAATTTTGAGTTGCTGCAATTAAATTTTGGCAAAATGGACTAGCCTGCCGCATAATTTTTTCACTCTGATTTTTGGGGCGTCTTTGAATTCAGGGCTCTGTAGGTTGATCATTTTCATTTCCATCAAATGATGTGGCATCCTTTCATTCCTAACACATTACCCAGTCTATATCAGTATAGATATCCAGGAGGATTTCTTTTTCCCATTGAGATCTGATGTGTTTTCAAAGTGTTCCTTTAATTTTTTTGAGCAGTTTATACAGTGGTGTTAAAAACTATTTGCCCCCTTCCTGATTTCTTATTCTTTTGCATGTTTGTCACACAAAATTTTTCTGATCATCAAACACATGTAACCATTAGTCAAATATAACACAAGTAAACACCAAATGCAGTATTTAAATGATGGTTTGTATTATTTAGGGAGAAAAAAAAATCCAAACCTACATGGCCCTGTGTGAAAAAGTAATTGCCCCCTGAACCTAATAACTGGTTGGGCCACCCTTAGCAGCAATAACTGCAATCAAGCGTTTGCGATAACTTGCAATGAGTCTTTACAGCTCTGGAGGAATTTTGGCCCACTCATCTTTGCAGAATTGTTGTAATTCAGCTTTATTTGAGGGTTTTCTAGCATGAACTGCCTTTTTAAGGTCATGCCATAGCATCTCAATTGGATTCAGGTCAGGACTTTGACTAGGCCACTCCAAAGTCTTCATTTTGTTTTTCTCCAGCCATTCAGATGTGGATTTGCTGGTGTGTTTTGGGTCATTGTCCTGTTGCAGCACCCAAGATCGCTTCAGCTTGAGTTGACGAACAGATGGCTGGACATTCTCCTTCAGGATTTTTTGGTAGACAGTAGAATTCGTGGTTCCATCTATCACAGCAAGCCTTCCAGGTCCTGAAGCAGTAAAACAACCCCAGACCATCACACTACCACCACCATATTTTACTGTTGGTATGATGTTCTTTTTCTGAAATGCTGTGTTCCTTTTACGCCAGATGTAACGGGACATTTGCCTTCTAAAAAGTTCAACTTTTGTCTCATCAGTCCACAATGTATTTTCCCAAAAGTCTTGGCAATCATTGAGATGTTTCTTAGCAAAATTGAGACGAGCCCTAATGTTCTTTTTGCTTAACAGTGGTTTGCGTCTTGGAAATCTGCCATGCAGGCCGTTTTGCCCAGTCTCTTTCTTATGGTGGAGTCGTGAACACTGACCTTAATTGAGGCAAGTGAGGCCTGCAGTTCTTTAGACATTGTCCTGGGGTCTTTTGTGACCTCTCGGGTGAGTTGTCTCTGCGCTCTTGGGGTAATTTTGGTCGGCCTGCCACTCCTGGGAAGGTTCACCACTGTTCCATGTTTTTACCATTTGTGGATAATGGCTCTCACTGTGGTTCGCTGGAGTCCCAAAGCTTTAGAAATGGCTTTATAACCTTTACCAGACTGATAGATCTCAATTACTTCTGTTCTCATTTGTTCCAGAATTTCTTTGGATCTTGGCATGATGTCTAGCTTTTGAGGTGCTTTTGGTCTACTTCTCTGTGTCAGGCAGCTCCTATTTAAGTGATTTCTTGATTGAAACAGGTGTGGCAGTAATCAGGCCTGGGGGTGGCTACAGAAATTGAACTCAGGTGTGATACACCACAGTTAGGTTATTTAACAAGGGGGCAATTACTTTTTCACACAGGGCCATGTAGGTTTGGATTTTTTTTCTCACTAAATAATAAAAACCATCATTTAAAAACTGCATTTTGTGTTTATTTGTGTTATATTTGACTAATGGTTAAATGTGTTTGATGATCAGAAACATTTTGTATGACAAACATGCAAAAGAATAAGAAATCAGGAAGGGGGCAAATAGTTTTTCACACCACTGTATGTATGTATGTATGTATATTGTCACAAGAACGAGACATGGACAGATAGAGTTGGGGCAGCCACCCGTATAATATAATATCCTGGCTACAAAAGGTCGTTTTCTCAAAATAATCAGCACTGAAGTGCATTCAACGGAGTCCAGTACAAGACTGAGGAAACAAAGGAAAAGGGGCAGGTTTTAAAGGGGGAGACAGGAAGTGAGGTCATATGGATCTGGCACGTGGTCTTCCACCATTGGTTCAGAGTCGAGGTGACATCAGAGGGACTGGAGCTGGTGTGGCCGACTTCCATTGGCTCATTCCCGGAAGTGATGTCAGGAGAGCCAGGTGAAATCCCCGGGATGGTCTACAGGCAAGGGAGAAAAGAGTCAGTGCACTCTGCCACACCCGGCATGCCTCCAACTGCCTTCACTCAAGCCCTTTAGCTGCCTCCCATGCGTGTGTGACAATATATATATATATATATATATATATATATATATATATATATATATATATATATATATATATATATATATATATATATATATATATATATATATATACATATATATATATATATATATATATATATATACAGTATATATACATATATATATATATATATATACAGTATATATACATATATATATATATATATACAGTATATATACATATATATATATATATATATATATATATATACACATACACACACACACATATATACATACACAGTATATATAGATAATATGGTTAAAAAAATGTGTTTTCAATCCCTTCATTGATTTAGGGATGTCCATGGTTGGTATAAACAACATTTCTAATGGTGTCTCTGTCTATTGTCAAATGAGACTAAGCTTAGCAGCTGGAAAAGTATTTACTTCTGTATTTACAGTATCAGTTGGTTCTTAATTCTAATCTCTATCTTCTCCTTTATTTGTGGGAGGATGCAGGATTTTAGGGGCACTGAGTTGGTTTTTCAGTATAACAATCATTCATCACTGTCATCAATCTGGTCGTACTTTCTGTAGTGGCAGGGAGCTCCAAGCAACACATGATGACTGCAGTAAATGCTGGTTCTGTCCTAGTCAAGGAAAACTAATGGGTATCCTGTGAAAGTGATTCACAAGGGTATACTTCATCCCATCAGTTCTATGAAGACAGAGATGGCTCTAGCACTAACTTGCTTCAAAGAACAGACAAATACAACATACCAAAAATCAGAAAGAAAAGTAAAAGCATAAATGGTAAATAAACATGCAGGAGGAACAAATAAGTAAACAATGCACTTTTTGGGGAAACAGAGCACTAAACACCACAAAAATGGCATTTTTGTAAAACAAAATAAATTAATAAAATTAAATAAAGTACCTGACAGATAGCGCCTACTGTGAAAGCTTTCCACTGTTGTCTGTATTTATGGTGGAACTATTTTATTTGGGATTGTTTTCTAAATCTCTGACAATACTAAAAGAATATACAATTTAAAATGTGTGCATATTTATATGATATATTTTGTGCAATAAAATGATAAGATCACAAAGAGATTGCTGCAGGACTCCCTACTACAGGAGACAGCACCTGAGGTGGTATTTGGTAATGTACAGTAGTAAATATAATTAAAAATTATTCAAAGTTCATTTAAAACTGCAATAAATTCCAACTTTCTAATGGTATCAAAGTCTAAAAGTCAAAAGCAGAATTACTACATCATGTAAAGAATTTCAGTAAATGTCTACTGACAAGAAACAGTTCAAGTAATTAACTACTTTTACTCACTCAACTATTCTCTATCATATTCTTAGCAAGAACAGAGTATTTATTTGTGTCAATTCTTTCTGTTTAATTACGTCTTAGCTATACTGCTTTTTTTGTTTCTTTAGTATTTTTCTTATCGTAAATGCAAATGTCATCTGTAAAAGTAGCATATGTGAAAATAAACAAACTAAATGTCAATATACTGCATATCCAGCTACTATATACATTGTTATTTGGTTCTGCAACACAGATTAATTTTGAAACTACAAAACTACGACTTACAAAAGTTGATTTCAAGTTGGATAATCAGCCAGAAATAAAGGGCTCACATAATGCGCTCCATAGACTAAAGTCATCACTGGTATCTCTCATGGATCTGTGCTTGGACATTCATTTTGTCTAATTTGTGTTAGTGACATAGATTCTTTATTAATTAATAAACATGTAAAATTTACAGAAGACACCAAAGTTTCGAGGAAAAGTAAACAAGAAGAATTGAAAAACACCTCGATAACATTCTTGAATATAGGACAAACACCTGAAAAATATAATTTACTGTATTCAAGCGCAAAGTGCTCTGGCAAGATGAAAGTTAATCATAAATACAAGATGGGAGATGTCCACACACGAGGCAACATTTGAAAAGGATTTATCATTTTTGATGATACAACATTCTCACCATCTTGGTAATGTGCAGAATCAATTGAAAAGACAACTAAAATGACAGGTTGTATTGCAAATGATGCTGAATTTAAATTAAGGGATGTTTTGCACCAGACTGGGTAATGCACTACTAAAAGGGCACCTAGAGAACTCCGTGAACATCTAGTTCACCACACTAAAAAAGACATAGCAGGACTAGGAACACTAGAGCAGATAGATAAATGCATCCAAGGACTAAAGTGTATATCCTACTCTAAAATGAACCAAATCTCTTTAGTGTTTAGCAGAGAAGGATGTGTACAGAGCTAATTCAAGACGTCAGAATTTTTAGAGCAATTGGTTAAACTTGACTTAGTAGCATTTATTCAGTTAATTAATGAATCACACACTCAAGTGAAAAGTAAAGAGAAGTGCATTTAAGATGGATGACACATTTTCAAAAAAAAGAACATTTGGAATTTGGAACAAATTAGTAGGTAAACGTAGTATAAAAACTGTTGTGTTTGAAAAAGTATTTTGATTATATATAGGGAACACCTATCTGTTTACTATCCAAAACAGCTTGATGCATGGTATTGTCTCATTTAATGAACTTCATACACTCGTATGTTTAGTATATTGTACATGGCAAACAAACTAATTAACAGGAGTTAAGATTTCTTGCCATGACTTTACTCAGTTTTAAAGACTGTCATCCAATTTAAATTCTAGCTCATTTATGTTGTGTAATTTTTGGAAAACATAATTGAGAAAGAAATATCATATGTAAAATATGATATACACACATACATTAGAGTCCACATATAAATTTGTAATTCATATTTTCATATCAGTGTTGAAAACGGGAAGAGTCAAATTAAGTTGAATTTTAATTTCACATACATACAATATGCACTCATTACTCCATATCTTCATTCCTGCAGTCTTGCTGAAAGTCCTTTTTTTATTTAAATTATTCTGATGCTACAGACTACATTAGTAAGTTTTTAAGAAAGACTGGAAGATTTAAACAAAGGCTGAAACGGCCCAGTTTATAAGACCATGTATACTGCAATTGCCTTCCAGAGTTATTTTCCCTTTGTAATGTGTCGCAGTCAAATGTGACTTTCATTTATAGTAGCGGAGTTAAACATGCTTTTTTTAGTATTAATTGTTCTGTTTTCATATATCAGTATTGAAAACCAATAAATCCCAGTGGGGTAACTGAAAATGCTTATATATCGATATACAGGTAAATCCTTTATTTTCATATATAAAAATAATATTGATCTCCTAAAAATGTATTTAATAGAAAATGCAATTATTATGGCAAAGATAAAATTAAAATACCAGATTTCTGTAAGCTTTACAGTATGTTCTGAGGTAGTGCACTTTTTACTTTTTGGCCCTTTCCAATTAGATTTGGTTATGTTGGTGTTTCACTAGCTAGTGCAGAAGCTTATTGTCTCTAGGATACTGTGCTCAGCTGTTGCCCAGACCTTTTCTGTCTGACATATACTAGTTTTCTTTGATGTGCGTATGGAGTTTTTCCATAAAGTTTCAGGTTCTCCTCAAACATTCAAAAGATGTGCAAGTTAGCTTAATTGACTACTAAATATAACTGGGTATGTGTGCATGGGCTGTGACACTCTGACACCCTGTCCATGTCTGGTTTGTGCTGTGTGACTGATGCTACTGAGATTGGCTCCATCTCCCCAAGGCCTAGAATTAAACTACCTGCCTTATGAAGGTGCCTGAGCTGCCTCGAAAGCTTGCATATTGTAATCAGTTCAGTTAACCAATAAAAAGTGTCATTTTGCTTGACTTCTCATTGTGTGCATAATGGCTAGCACAGTACATCACCGTACTACTATTACTAAGCTCATTAGAAAATGAATAGGTGGTGTGACAAGAAATACTCTCCAGACATAAAGGTTTGGGGCAGCCACCCGTATAGTATATCCTGGCTGCAAAAGTTTGAAAATAATTGAACAGAGGTGTTCGCAAGACTGAGTCCAAAACAGAACTGCCAGACTGGAAGTAAGATGGTAGTATTAAAGGACCGGAGAGGAAGTTATGTCATTGTGGCCAGAACCGGAAGTGACATCATTCAAAGTGCCTTAAGTGAAATCATCCAAGGCGCTGCAGCCTGGTGGGATTTTCTGGGAACGGTCTGAAAGGAACTGTGAAAGACGGTCAAGTACACCCTGCACCCCCTGGTCTGATATGGTATTGTTACTACTCAAGCCCTTTAGCCGTCTCCTATGCGCACCTGTGTGACCGTGGACAGATTGTTAAAGATGTGTGTGTATGAAAAGAGTCAAAAACTATTTTTAATGTGCCACAGTCCCTAATGCCACCCTGGTAATTTTGCTAATGTAAAATCAATACATTTATGAATATATTTTCATTCAGAAATGCATTTTTATATAACAGTGATAATTCAGAGAGGAAATATTACCATAATTACCAGTAAGACATAAATGAATTCATGAATCACAGCATACATCATATTTAGGCCTTTTTCCCTCAGTTTTATTAATGATGTTTTGCAGAGTTTTTTTTTATTTTTTAATTGGTAGTTGTAATAAAATACAATTTACTTATTGACTATGTTTGAATTTGCATTTTTCACAAAATTTTCAAAGGTAAATACAAACCAGATCATACAACAACATCTGGCCTTATTGTTCAGATGGCAAATCAATGAGGAGAGCTTTGAAGTTTATTCATAAGTGGTTAAAATGAGAGATCAGATCAATATAGTTTTTGAAAATTTGAAGTGTTATTTAGTTAACAAAGTAAACATTTCTTTGTATTAAAAAGAAAAAACTATACATCAGTCTAAAATAGTTATGGAACAAGCTTATAGAACCATATAGTTCAAAGAAGTCCACAATTGCTTACATCAAAGAGATTTCTGAGGATACAAGAATTCTGTCTGTCCATTCTTTGTGGCCACAAATGCTTAGACACTAAATAGGAATGTCTATGTGCATCTCCCCTAAATTATTAAGTAACACTATAGATACTGCAAAAATGCTTTGATTACTTATTTGCGATTAGGTAACAAGACCTTAACATACACTTGTGTCAGTCTTCACAACACACAGCATCAGTACAGTGTTAATTCAACTCCTAATGTGACCAACTAACAAGACTTCACTTTGGAGTGGTCTGAAGTAGCTTAACTGAGGCACATTTCTCTTGATGTTACATATTTAGTATGAGTCCTGGGAATCTATACTAATAAAAGGCAAAGCCCTCACTCACTCACTCACTGACTCATCACTAATTCTCCAACTTCCCGTGTAGGTAGAAGGCTGAAATTTGGCAGGCTCATTCCTTACAGCTTACTTACAAAAGTTGGGCAGGTTTCATTTCGAAATTCTACGCCTAATGGTCATAACTGGAAGGTATTTTTCTCCATTAACCGTAATGGAGTTGAGCTGGAAAGACGTGGGGGGCGGAGTTTCGTGTGACATCATCACGCCTCCCACGTAATCACGTGAACTGACTGTCAACGCAGTGCGTAGAAAACCAGGAAGACCTCCAAAAGCGCTTAAGAAAACATGCATTATATAATTGAGAAGGCAGCGAAACAATAAGAAGCGAGCGAGTGACATATACTACCATATTCATGAGTGCTGCTACCTCAGAAAGAAAGCAAGGTGTAAACCTAAACTTTAAATTAAGTTCATAGACAGGCTACCGCTGGCGTTTCACATGCCCACAGGTAATGCGGGATACAAGTTTAATGAGAGGACGCAGGATATAAACGAGAGTTTTGATCACTTTGTAACTAAGTTAAAATTGTAGGTGAAGGGTGTGCTTATGCAAATTCCGAGAGACTGTGTTTGTGGGGGATTGACAGTTAAGGCGGGTGGGGGAATCACGTCATCATTTCCCTCCCATTCATCTTATTTCGCTCTGAGCTGAGCTCCGCGGCTAACGCTGTCTTCCAAAGCAACTTCGTCAGACTGCCACCAAATACTCACAGAAAAATTCAAAAGTTAATACACACGCTGTCTCTAGAGTTTCTACACACTGAATCCTCCAGGCACTACTTACAAAAGGTCACAATGACAATCGTGTTACGTTATTTTTAAAAACTTTCCATTTCTTAGCACAAGCACAGCTGAGAAGCTTCGATGCATGTGCTCCATAACGCGCTAAAAATAATGCATTTAATCACACTTTGCATTACAAGCAAAGGGGAGCTTTTGTCAATGCATGATTTCCTGGTACACCGATTACATTGATCAGCACATCCCGATTCATTTTACCCTCGCATCACCTTAGTTTGAGAAGTATGAAAAAATATGAGGTTAACACAGAAAAACAGATCACCAATTCAAGCTTTATGAATAATCGATTCGCCATCAATAATTGTTTTGGTAAAGCCATCCTCCTTCCATTTTATAATTTTTCCGCCATTAGCCATGATTAAATGAACGGTAAATAAAGTAAGAGCAAAGCGAGGGTGACTTATTTAGGCAGGCATATATATGACAGCAACACTCATGACAATGTCAATCATGTTACGTTATTATTAAAATTTTTCCTTTTCTTTTTCATTACTTCTTTAACACACTACTTCTCTGCTGGCGTATTTTGATATATATATATATATATATATATATATATATATATATATATATATATATATATATATATATATATATATATATATATATATATATATATATATATATATATATATATATATATATATATATATATATATATGAATGACCTCAAAGAGCACTGAGACTTTTGATATCATGAACGTGTCTGCAAAAACTGGGGTCTCCTGCCCAGCAAAGTCGAGCAGCCAGCACGCGTGCATAGCTGTGCCGGCCTTTGAGACGCTGACTGCGCTTCTGCCTTAAGTCAAAGTGAACACTTTTAATTTTTTTCATCCTCCCCCTGCGCTATAGTCCAGACAAGTGCAAACACGGGACCCGTTTTCTACACCACGGCAAAATAACATTAAGGCGATTCACATTTTCTTTTGCACGTATACGATTATGAGGTCCTCAGCTCGGATTATGAAGACACGCACAGGAGTGGAGGACTGACAGTGCCATCACAGCCGATTAATGGCGGG